>NC_038252.2:18195545-18424252 GCF_000004515.6 Glycine max | reverse complement strand
TCGTAGATAACACGGCCAATTTCGCTTTATTTTCCTTCATGGACGGTTTCTCTGGTTACAATCAGATAAAGATGGCGCCCGAGGATATGGAAAAGACTACTTTCGTCACCCTGTGGGGAACGTTTTGTTACAAGGTGATGTCCTTTGGGCTCAAGAATGCCGGGGCAATTTATCAACGGGCCATGGTAGCTTTGTTCCATGATATGATGCATCAAGAGATCGAGGTCTACGTGGACGACATAATTGCTAAATCTAAATCCGAGGAAGAACACCTTGTCAACCTGCGGAAATTGTTCGAAAGGCTTAAGAAATATCAATTAAGGTTGAACCCCGCTAAGTGTACCTTTGGGGTCAAATCAGGGAAATTGCTTGGTTTCATTGTAAGCCAGAAAGGGATAGAGGTAGACCCCGAAAAAGTGAAGGCTATCCTTGAGATGCCAGAACCCCGTACAGAGAGGCAAGTCCGAGGTTTCCTGGGGCGCTTGAATTATATTGCCAGATTCATATCGCAGCTCACCGCCATTTGTGAGCCGTTGTTTAAACTCTTGCGCAAAAACCAAACTGATCGGTGGAATGAGGATTGCCAAGAGGCTTTTGGAAGGATCAAAAAGTGCCTAATGAATCCTCCCGTGCTTATGCCACCAGTACCCGGAAGGCCTCTCATTTTGTACATGACAATCTTGGACGAGTCAATGGGGTGTATGCTGGGGCAACATGACGAATCCGGGAAGAAAGAGCGCGCTGTTTACTACCTAAGTAAGAAGTTCACGACCTGTGAGATGAATTACTCCTTGCTCGAAAGAACGTGTTGTGCTTTAGTATGGGCATCCCATCGCCTAAGGCAGTACATGCTGAGCCATACTACCTGGTTGATATCCAAAATGGACCCGGTTAAGTACATCTTTGAAAAGCCAGCCCTCACAGGACGAATCGCCCGGTGGCAAGTCTTGCTATCTGAGTTTGATATAGTCTACGTCACCCAAAAGGCGATAAAAGGAAGCGCTTTGGCAGATTATTTGGCTCAACAGCCTCTTAACGACTACCAGCCCATGCATCCGGAATTCCCGGATGAGGACATCATGGCCTTGTTCGAGGAAAAGTTGGACGAAGATCGGGACAAATGGACCGTATGGTTTGACGGAGCGTCAAACATTCTAGGTCATGGCGTTGGGGCAGTGTTGGTCTCTCCGGACAATCAATGTGTACCTTTCACAGCCAGGTTAGGATTCGACTGCACCAACAACATGGCCGAATATGAAGCATGTGCCCTAGCCGTCCAGGCAGCAATTGACTCCAATGTCAAACTACTCAAGGTGTATGGCGACTCAGCGTTGGTAATCCATCAGCTGAGAGGGGAATGGGAAACTAGAGATCCCAAGCTGATACCCTACAAAGCCTATATCAAGGAATTGGCTAAGACTTTCGATGAGATCTCTTTCCATCATGTTCCCCGCGAGGAAAATCAAATGGCGGATGCACTTGCTACGTTGGCATCTATGTTCCAGCTAACACCGCACGGGGACCTACCCTACATTGAATTTCAGTGTCGTGGCAAACCCGCACATTGTTGCCAAGTGGAAGAGGAACGGGACGGAAAGCCTTGGTATTACGACGTCAAGCGATATGTCGTAAGCAAAGAATACCCGCCAGAGATTGCCGACAACGATAAAAGGACATTGAGGAGGTTGGCAGCCAGTTTCTTCATGAGCGGAAGCACACTATATAAGAGAAATCACGACATGACACTCCTGCGGTGTGTGGATGCCAAGGAGGCAAATCACATGATCGAGGAAGTCCATGAGGGCTCGTTTGGAACGCACGCCAACGGGCATGCTATGGCCAGGAAGATCTTAAGAGCAGGTTATTACTGGCTTACCATGGAAAGTGATTGTTGTGTCCATGTGAGGAAGTGCCACAAATGTCAAGCATTCGCAGATAATGTCAATGCCCCACCACATCCTCTGAATGTCATGTCTGCCCCTTGGCCCTTCTCCATGTGGGGAATAGATGTCATCGGGGCCATTGAGCCCAAGGCCTCGAATGGTCATCGCTTCATCCTTGTAGCGATAGATTATTTCACCAAGTGGGTCGAGGCGGCTTCCTACACCAATGTCACGAGGAATGTGGTGGTCAGGTTCATTAAGAAGGAGATCATCTGCCGATATGGTTTGCCAAGGAAGATTATCACGGACAACGGCACCAACCTGAATAACAAGATGATGGGGGAAATGTGCGAGGAGTTTAAAATCCAGCATCACAATTCCACACCCTACCGGCCAAAGATGAATGGAGCCGTGGAAGCAGCCAATAAGAATATCAAAAAGATTATCCAAAAGATGACTGTGTCATACAAGGATTGGCACGAGATGCTCCCATTCGCGTTACACGGTTACCGGACTTCAGTGCGAACGTCAACTGGGGCAACGCCGTTCTCATTGGTATATGGGATGGAGGCGGTGTTACCGTTTGAGGTAGAAGTCCCGTCATTAAGGATCTTGGCAGAATCCGGATTAAAGGAATCAGAGTGGGCTCAAACACGCTACGATCAGCTCAACCTCATTGAGGGTAAGCGCTTAACGGCCATGAGTCATGGGCGCTTATACCAGCAAAGAATGAAGAGTGCATTCGACAAGAAAGTACGCTTACGCAAGTTCCATGAGGGAGACCTTGTGCTAAAGAAAATGTCCCATGCTGTCAAGGACCATCGAGGGAAATGGGCCCCGAACTACGAAGGGCCTTTTGTTGTGAAGAGGGCTTTTTCCGGAGGAGCCCTGGTGCTTACCAACATGGATGGCAAAGAGCTACCTTCACCCGTGAACTCTGATGTCGTCAAACAATATTATGCTTAGAAGCTGGGGCAATTAAGGATGTCGCTGCATGTTCTTTATCTTTATGCGTTTTCTGGATTTCCCCCAGGGATTTCCTGTCTGTTGTATCTCTCGTTACAATCTTTCAAAGAAATGAACATGGATTCAAGGCTTTTAGTCCTCACGTTAGTTTCACACCTTGCGTTAATCTGTGAACGCATGAGCCCTTCCGCTCAGTTCATGGGATCCCCCAAGCGCTTAATTAGAATTGAACCTGAACCAACTTTCCCTAAATTTTCTGCGTTTGAAAACATTCATGCATACGCATACGCATACGCATGTATATTGTTGTGGTAAAACAGGGGCAGGATCACCTTGGGCTACCTTCTGGAGTAGAGACAAAACATGAACGGCAGAAACCAATCAAGGTAGGGTAATGGCGCGGTCAAGATTGGCCATACCTGGTTGTTTATTACTTGCAGGTACTTAAGGACGAACGCGGGCGGGGATGGGGTCACGACCGACCGATCGTTGCCCTTCTCTGTGCGAAACAAGCAGAGAATGTCACTGCAAGGCAGCCCCGTATCCTTTGTATTTTGCAGCTTTCTTTTACTATTTGTTTGTTTCAAAAAGAAAAAAAAAATATATAATAATAAAATAGCATGTTATGTAAAGAAAATACATTACAAAAAAATGTATACTCTTTAATTTGAATACAATTTTAGTCAGCAAAGGATGTTCCCCTCAAAAAAAAAAAAAAAAAAAAAAAAAAAAAACTTGAAAAGAGCATGAAATGTAGCACCTTATTGTGTAGATAGTCAAGATTCATCATGAAGTTTGTGTATGTATAGGTATTAGAAATACCAAGATGTGCACATGTGCAATTTTTGGTACCCCAAAATGCTTTGAGTATGCATGTATGTAAATTTAGCCAAGGCGATGTGTGTGATGTAAGTAACAAATACACCTTGGAAGTACGTGTAAATAATCTAGGTAACGAAGCTGCCTTGATTGTATATGGGTGCATTTTTCTTAGTTAATAGAATGTCTTGTGCAAGAGAACGTTCGTAAGGAAATATGCGCATAAGCTTGCTCTAAATTTACATTGATGTTTGTATTTATGGGAGGAGGTTATATGCCATTTTTGCTTTAAGAGTAGTGTCCCACTGGTAAAATTAACTTTCCAAATGTTTGCCTTCGCAGGAATGGCCCCGAGGAAGCTTGCCTCAAAGAGGTCCAGGAAGGACAAGGCGGCCGAAGGAACTAGTTCCGCTCCGGAGTACGATAGTCACCGCTTTAGGAGCGCTGTACACCAGCAGCGCTTCGAAGCCATCAAGGGATGGTCGTTTCTCCGGGAGCGATGCGTCCAGCTCAGGGACGACGAGTATACTGATTTTCAGGAGGAAATAGGGTGCCGGCGATGGGCACCACTGGTTACTCCTATGGCCAAGTTTGATCCAGAAATAGTCCTTGAGTTTTATGCCAATGCTTGGCCAACAGAGGAGGGCGTGCGTGACATGAGATCCTGGGTTAGGGGTCAGTGGATCCCGTTCGATGCCGACGCTATCAGCCAGCTCCTGGGATATCCGATGGTGTTGGAAGAGGGCCAGGAATGCGAGTATGGCCAGAGGAGGAACCGGTCTGATGGGTTCGATGAGGAGGCCATCGCCCAACTGCTATGTATACCGGGGCAGGATTTTGCCCGGACTGCTGCAGGGAGGCGAGTGCGAATCATGCGCACCAACATGACCACCCTGACCCAGATATGGATGACGTTGCTCCTCAGCAACATCCTGCCCACCGATCATAATTCTGACCTCCCCATGCCTAAGTGCCAGCTGGTGTACGCCATCCTGACACGGATGAGCATCCATGTGGCTCAGTTGATCGCTGATGCCATCTATATTTTTGCAGGTATGGCGCCCACTAGGCACCCTTTGGACCCAGATAAGTCCAACAGGGCCCTGGGATTCCCCGCACTGATCACAGGACTCTGCCAGTCGTTCGGAGTCCCCGTTGCACCTACCAAGGTGATTCGACCGCCCATCACCCGGGCTTTTATTGAGAAGTACTGTACCCAGAGACAGGCTCAGGGTGATGCTCCACAGGCCGCAGGCGCGCCCCCACCACCTCATCAGGCTGGCCAGGCTGGGGCATTTGACATGGAGCAGTATTTACGGCATTTGGTTCGCCAGCAGGCGGCCAACCACCGAGCACATGTACGGACCCATGATTGTCTGTACCAGATGAGCCTTAGCATGCAGAGCCAGGGCTTCGCTTCTTTTTCATGCCCTACTCCAGACCAGTTCAGGGCAGAGGTTGCATGGCCCGGAGATTGGCCCGAGGCCCAAGCAGGAGAGGCACCCCCAGAAGCTCCCGGCGACGGAGAAGAGGCCCACGAGGATGAGGAGATGGCCGATTTGCTTGACTTCTTGGGAGGGAGTGGAGATACGTGACTGGGAGATCCCCAGATTCATGTTTTCTTTCATATTTCTTTTGTCATTTTTATTCTATGTTATTGTTTTGACTTGAGAGACTAATGTTTGTTTTTGTTGTTTCGATTGTCATTTGTACAGCGCATGCATTTTTGTTTAGATTGTTGCGTTAGTATATCATTACTATCGATGATGTTTGAAATTCTGGAACCGTGTAGAGTTCTTCGTTTAGGAACATCGTCCAAAAGTATATATGTAAAATAAACAAAAAAAAATCATGATAAAAATAAAAATAGAAAAGAAAAGAAAATGAAATAGAAAGGAAAGCAGATAAGAAAAAAAAAGGGAGAGAAGGCAAGTAAGGAAAAAGGTGGGAAAAGAGAAAATAAGTTGTCTAGCTAAAAACCGACATGCTTTTGAAAAGAGATGATTTCCAACTCTTCTTCGAAAAAAAATTCATTGATCATAACCAATTTTTGAAGAGAAAAAAAAATGTGTCTACACCTGAAGGGTGAATGCTGTGAAATTTCCCCGGACGCCCGAAATGGACCCGGATGAATGCACAAATTGATAAAAGAACATATTTTGGAAACATTGGGTTGACTAAAATGGAGGAAATGAATCCTGAGCCCTAGCATCACATGACCATAAAATTTGACACTTGAGTGTCCACATAGGTGCATGCATGACCAGTTTTGCATAAAGTTTCCAAATCATCATTTTTGCATTTGTGTCATGGAAATAATATGGGGCATCCCTTTTATCCTTGAACCAAACCAAACCCTGACATGTATCATGTCTAGCCATTCTACAAGCCTTGAGCCAAAATCCTAACTCACCATAAACCTTGACCCAAGGTGAGAATGTCAATCCTTCCCTTCAGAAGCAAAAAAGAAGGAAAGGAAATTTCCAATCAAAGAGAAAGAAAAAAAAAGAAGAGAGGAAAGGAAATTCCCAATCAAGAGTGGGAGAAAGAAAAAAAGAAAAGAAAGAAAATTCCCAACCAAAGAATGGGAGAAAGTAAAAGAGGAAGGAAAGAAAGTTCCTGATCATAGAAACTAGAAGAAATGTGCAGAGAGGTCTTTTTGACCAGACAATATCTGAACAATACAGAATTGTCACCAAATGAACAAAAAAAAGGGGGAAAGGAAACCACGACCTGAAAGTGGTCTTCTCCCTTTGATTACCAACCAAAATCCTGTGCGTCGATGACTTGTTCGCCTCGCACAAAACCAAAACAGAAAAAATCAAAAGCCAAAAACACACAAAAGCCGAAAAACCCACCAAAAGAATCCATTCCCAAGGGAAGCCCTATTGATCCATGATCACGCATGTAATTTTTGATTTGATAGGAAATAATTTGCAAAGTCAAGTCATGACATATCTATGGTTCGGAATTAGGATGAAACACTTACCTGTGCGAGATTGATACACTTTGAGTGATTTTCTTCTATTGTCGAACCCAGTGTTTCCTCTAAATGGTCATTTAGAAACGAAATGCTAACATCCAAAATCTCATTTATGGTTATGGGGGATCCCATCAGCAGACTCTCCTTCCCCGGTAGACGCATTGTTTTTCACTCAAAAAAGCATATGCTGCTCTAAATCAGTTGGAATATTTGTCTCTTTGCTAAAGCATGTTTGCATTTTAGTGGAGAAAACAACGAGACTTTTTCAAGTCTCACAAGTTATCCAGAACTACGTAGGTCTGAGTTCCTCATTGGAGGATACGTAGGAGCAAGAGCCTCGCTTTTGTCGACCACACCGCCTTTTGTTGCCATGACCCAAGAGCTGGTAGCCCGCGGAGACACCTTACGGTTATCCGCACCTCGTCATTCAGTGACCCCAAGTGTGATTGACGAGCGGAGGCCAATGTGGTCATCTGCGCCCTTTCCGGAGATGTCAGCATTTTCCGATGGAGACTTTTCAAGTCTCACAAGTTATCAAGAAATACGTAGGTCTGAATTCCTCATTGGAGGATACGTAGGAGCAAGAGCCTTGCTTTTGTCGGCCGCACCATAATCTTTGTCATACTGACCCTGAGGTCATGTGACGTGCACCCTTGTATCATCCAGAGGCGGCGGGCCCGATGATACGCGGAGATACCTTACGGTTATCCGCACCCTTTTGTCATCCAGAGGCGGCGGGCCCGATGACAAGCAGAGACCAAGTTTGGTCATTCTGCACCCTTGTATCATCCAGAGGCGGCGGGCCCGATGATACGCGGAGATACCTTACGGTTATTCGCACCCTTTTGTCATCCAGAGGCGGCGGGCCCGATGACAAGCAGAGACCAAGTTTGGTCATTCTGCACCCTTGTATCATCCAGAGGCGGCGGGCCCGATGATACGCGGAGATACCTTACGGTTATTCGCACCCTTTTGTCATCCAGAGGCGGCGGGCCCGATGACAAGAAGAGACCAAGTTTGGTCATTCTGCACCCTTTTGTCATCCAGAGGCGGCGGGCCCGATGACAAGCAGAGACCAAGTTTGGTCATTCTGCACCCTTGTATCATCCAGAGGCGGCGGGCCCGATGACAAGCAGAGACCAAGTTTGGTCATTCTGCACCCTTGTATCATCCAGAGGCGGCGGGCCCGATGATACGCGGAGATACCTTACGGTTATTCGCACCCTTTTGTCATCCAGAGGCGGCGGGCCCGATGACAAGCAGAGACCAAGTTTGGTCATTCTGCACCCTTGTATCATCCAGAGGCGGCGGGCCCGATGATACGCGGAGATACCTTACGGTTATTCGCACCCTTTTGTCATCCAGAAGCGGCGGGCCCGATGACAAGCAGAGACCAAGTTTGGTCATTCTGCACCCTTGTATCATCCAGAGGCGGCGGGCCCGATGATACGCGGAGATACCTTACGGTTATTCGCACCCTTTTGTCATCCAGAGGCGGCGGGCCCGATGACAAGCAGAGACCAAGTTTGGTCATTCTGCACCCTTGTATCATCCAGAGGCGGCGGGCCCGATGATACGCGGAAATACCCGAGTGGTTATCCGTATAAACATTCTTTTGCTATCTGTAAGACAGGACGCTTGATAGCATGCGGAGGCTGACATAGTCTTCTGCACCTTTTGTTCCTCCGGGAACAATAAGTCATTTACATGCGGAAATTTCATGGTCACCCGCGACTCTCGTCAACCGAGAGGAGCGAAATTAGTGTCATACACTGGTTTTCGTCCGGGGACCTTTGCTTGATGACATGCGACCATTCTTTGGTCCTTGTGAGGTGCTTGGCATCCATCATTAGGCAATTTGTGAAATTCTAGGAGCGACAAGTCATGGTCACCCGCGACTCTCGTCAACCGAGAGGAGCGAAATTAGTGTCATACACTGATTTTCATCCGGGGACCTTTGCTTGATGACATGCGACCATTCTTTGGTCCTTGTGAGGTGCTTGGCACCCATCATTAAGCAATTTGTGAAATTTTGGGAACAACAAGTCATTTGCATGTGGAGATTTTATGGTCACCTGCAACTCTCGTTAAATCGAGAGGAACGAAATTAGTGTCTTATATTTACTTTCCTTTTATCTCCAATAAAAGACAAGTAAAGAGGGGCAACTGTCATACCCTAATTTCGTCCGGGGACCTTTGCTTGATGACATGCGACCATTCTTTGGTCCTCGTGAGGTGCTTGGCACCCATCATTAAGCGATTTGTGAAATTCCAGGACATGCCGAAAAACCAAAAAAATATTGATGCAGAATCCGTAAGTTTCCGTGACACACCGGAAATCAAATGGAAGCATCGTTGCATAATTAAGTGAGGTTCCGTAACATTCCGTAAGTTAAAAAGGGGATGATTATGTAATCCGCAAGGTTCCGTAACATTACGGAAAGAAAACAAGTATCGTTACGAAATTCGTAAGTTTCCGTAACTTTACGAAAAAAAGAATCACCAAAAAACAGCAGAGGGGGGTGTACTTAGTAAAAATGGGGGTGCAAATAGCACCCAGGCCCACTTGGGCCCTCCAGAATATTCCTCCAGAAGGCGGTTGCTTCTGGAGGAAGCAACCTGGCTCGCCTGGGCGAGCTGAGCTCGCCTGGGCGAGCTGGGCGGCAACCACCTCCCCTATTTTGCTATAAATAGGGGAAGAAGTGAAGAAGAAAAGGGTTCAGCCCCTTTGGCACTTCTCTCTCTTTCGAATTTGCTTGGAAAAATTGTTTCCGTGAAGAAAATCTAAGCCGAGGCGCTTCCGAAACGTTCCCGTAACGTTTTCCGTGAAGAATTTCGCAAAGGTTTCAACCGTTCTTCGACGTTCTTCATTCGTTCTTCATCGTTCTTCGATCTTCAACGGGTAAGTACCTCGAACCAAGCTTTTCGATTCATTCTATGTACCCGTAGTGGTCCACATTGTGTTTCGTGCATTTTTATTCTCGTTTTGTTTACTTTTTATACCCCCTGTTGACGTGCTTAAGCCATTTTACTTAAGTCATTTCTCGCTTAACTTAAAAATAAAATAAATTTCCACCGAACGTTTGAATTGTATTATCCATTAACTTCGGTTAAAATAAATTCCGACCGTTCGGTCGTGCCTTAACCACGTTGGAAATAAAAAAAAAAGGTAAAAAATAATATAATAATCAAAAAGACATCTTTTAGTAAAATAAAGCGGAAAATCAATCGGACGTTTTCTCTTTGGGATTTCTCATTCTTAATCGAATTGATTAATAACTAAAGTGAAGCTAAAGGCTAAAAATCAATTCGCCTAGTCAAGCGCGTCCATAAAAATAGGCTTTTGAAGTTTGTCATTTCATTTTCTAACTAAGTAAAATGGATCATTTTTAAGGTCCAACGCCTTAAAATGATCACCTCTTAAAGTAAAAAAGAATCACTTGATAAAAAAGAACTACGTAGGTCTGATTTTCTCATCCCAAATTGAGGAATACGTAGGAGCAAAGGGAAACACCCTTGTCGACCACAAAAAGAGAAAATATAAAAAGGGTATAAAGGATATAGAGACATAAAAAGGGAACATAAAAAATCAAAGTCATGTTTGCACATTCGATTAAAGGCTGCCGTCCCTTGGGGCGGACGCGTGGGGTGCTAATACCTTCCCCGTGCGTAAATACAACTCCCGAACCTTTCACTAAAAAGTTCGTAGACCGCGTCTTTTCCGGTTTTTCCGACGTTTTCCTCAAATAAACGTTGGTGGCGACTCCGCGCGGATTCCTTTCGTGGAACACGCATCCCGCGAGTCTCGTGTCGCCCTCCCGCCGAAGGGTAGGTTGCGACAATTACTAACCTATAATTATTCATATCATAATTTATCATTCAAAGTTGTTGTAAAAAACTCATAAAATAAGCCTAAGTTATAAACAAAATATTCCACAAAGACTTATAAATAAAAATTTACACAAATTAATATACCACTAAGAGTTATAAACAAAATATACAATGCACCAAGAGTACTTATAAACAAAAATTTCACACAAATGTGTTCTGGATGTTTCAATTCCCACAAAATATACCGCCGAGACTTATAAACAAAAATTTACAGATCGATAGTAGTATAGTATAATGTACTTTAGTTACAAACAAATTCAAAATAAAATAAAGTTAGAAGTTGCATCTGGGAACTCAAATATAATTTAAGTTCTAGCTTGCAAATTTTTTGATTGTCTAAAAGTCCTCCATCCATTTCCAATTTTTGCAGTCTTCCTCCAATGATATAAACAATCATGCACTCCGTAATCCCTTCCAAATTCAGATGGGTGAATTCTGCAAATTTCATACATGAGTACATGGTACTCGGCACATCCTAAAATTAACATTAAATTCATATTGGATATGTATATGATTTTAAAATTTGACAGATAGAGGAGTGCTTAATTACTCACCAAACTACTGCAAGTCACTTTGTACTCACTCAACAGGACTTTAAACGTGATTGAGTTAGGGACTTGGTGGTACAAGAAGTGTCATTTAGGATAAGCTTTTGGTTCAGAGTTGCTTTTGAAGATGGTGAGGAAGAAAACACTTTGTCCAAATTGGGTCATGGCCACTTGATGATTTCTAGTGAGTCCATAGAAATGTCTGAGTTCTGTCCATCCAACCAATAAAGTCGGGTTCACCAAATCTTAGTTGTATGTAACAGAGTGCATGTTGTCATTACTGTCTAGCAGATGTCAAGTATGCTCTAGTTCATCTTTCCATCTTACAGCAAAGGACCTACTCACTTTACAATAAGGCTACATTTAACAAGCAAACTAATACAAGCAAATGTGTTATATCATGTCATGTTTATTTAAGAATAGTCTTGAAATTTCTAACTTGATCCATAATATGAACTGTGTTGAACATTTCCTCTGATTTTTTTGTTAATATTCATCATTGTCTTAGCCATTTCCTTCCTGTTCTATTGATCTTCATTCATTGTTTCTAGACTCAATTTACAATATTAAAGTTACTATTAAAATAAATATGCATGGCTACCTACTAGTAGTAAACCAAGACATATGAGTTTGGTCGAGTACATGCCACGGAGTTGAAAGACACAGTAGTGCATATACCCATTTTTGAAAACCAAGAATGGTATTCCTATTTTGAAAAAAATTGGGGGCCTACGACTGTGGCAAAATTCTCACACCAGCACAAAGTCCCATTATCAATATTTGTATATCTAGTAAATAACACATGTTTTCAGCAACATACACAGAAACAAGCATTTTCATGTTAGTAATACACATATTAACAAGAAGCAATACGCACATTAACAAGAATTTTCATGTTAGTAATGCACTCTATATTTAGATTATAGAAGGAACCACACCTAGCTTCTCGCTTACCATCACCATCAAAACCAAACACAGAAACAAACATTTATAGAAGACTGTCATACCCTAATTTCGTCCGGGGACCTTTGCTTGATGACAGGCGACTTTTGTTTGGTCCTTGTAAGGTGCTTGGCACCCATCATTAGGCAATTTGTGAAATTCCGGGACATGCCGGAAAACAAAAGAAAATATTGATGCACAATCCGTAAGGTTCCGTGACACACCGGAAATCAAATGGAAGCATCGTTGCACAACTAGTGAGGTTCCGTAACATTCCGTAAGTCAAAAAAGGAATGATTATGTAATCCACAAGGTTCCGTAACATTATGGAAAGAAAACAAGTATCGTTACAAAATTCGTAAGTTTCCATAACTTTACGAAAAAAGAATCACCAAAAAAAAGGCAGGGGGTGTACTTAGTAAAAATGGGGGTGCAAATAGCAACCAGGCCCACTTGGGCCCTCCAGAATATTCCTCCAGAAGGCTGTTGCTTCTGGAGGAAGCAACCCTGCTCGCCTGGGCGAGCTAGGCGGCAAGCATCTCCCCTATTTTGCTATAAATAGGGGAGGAAGTGAAGAAGAAAAGGGTTCAGCCCCTTAGGCACTTCTCTCTCTTTCGAATTTGCTTGGAAAAATCGTTTCCGTGAAGAAAATCTAAGCCGAGGCGCTTCCGAAACGTTTCCGTAACGTTTCCGTGAGGAATTTCGCAAAGGTTTCGACCGTTCTTCGACGTTCTTCATTCGTTCTTCATCGTTCTTCGATCTTCAACGGGTAAGTACCTCGAACCAAGCTTTTCGATTCATTCTATGTACCCGTGGTGGTCCACATTGTGTTTTATGTATTTCTATTCTCGTTTCATTTACTTTTTATACCCCCTCTTGATGTGCTTAAGCCATTTTACTTAAGTCATTTCTCGCTTAACCTAAAAATAAAATAAATTTCCACCGATCGTTTGAATTGTATTATCCGTTAACTTCGGTTAAAATGAATTCCGACCGTTCGGTCGTGCCGTAACCACGTTGGAAATCAAAAAAGAGGTAAAAAATAATATAATAATCAAAAAACATCTTTTTAGTAAAATAAAGCGGAAAATCAATCGGACGTTTTCTCTTTGGGATTTCTCATTCTTAATTGAATTGACTAATAACTAAAGTGAAACTAAGGCTAAAATCAACTCGCCTAGTCAAGCTCGTCCATAAAAATAGGTTTTGAAGTTTATCATTTCAATTTCTTACTAAGTAAAATGGATCATTTTCAAGGTCCAACGCCTTAAAATGATCACCTCTTAAGTAAAAAAAGAAATCACTTGATAAGAAAGAACTACGTAGGTCTGATTTCCTCATCGCAATTGAGGAATACGTAGGAGCAAAGGGAAACACCCTTGTCGACCACAAAAAGAGAAAAATATAAAAAGGGTATAAAGGATATAAAGACATAAAAATGGAACATAAAAAACCAAAGTCATGTTTGCACATTCGATTAAAGGCTGTCGTCCCTTGGGACGGACGTGTGGGGTGCTAATACCTTCCCCGTGCTTAAATACAACTCCCGAACCTTTCACTTAAAAGTTCGTAGATCGCGTCTTTTCCGGTTTTTCCGACGTTTTCCTCAAATAAACGTTGGTGGCGACTCCGCGCGTATTCCTTTCGTGGAACACGCATCCCGTGAGTCTCGCGTTGCCCTCCCGCCAAAGGGTAGGTTGCGACAGTTGGCGACTCCACTGGGGACTGTTTTTAGAGAGTTAGGCCTTCTAATCTTGTGCAATATGATGACTTCCTCTTTTGTCGGTTTCCTTTTTATTTGTCTTACATTCTTGTATATAACTCTTTGATGCTTTTAGTGCATTTTTTGTATGCTTGAGGTAAATATTTATTCATTTGATGCACACAAACACTAACACTATTTGCACACACGGTGAGTTGAAAAAGGGCCCTATACCCGGGTTCGTGGGAACATAAGGAGTGGAGGTGAATCTGTGATCATGCTAGGTCTCCGACTTGCTTGATTACAGTGACCCCTCATCTAGAGTTTTTCTCTTTGAAAACATATTGTTGCTAGTAGTCCCTACTGCTGCAGTATGTTCTTCGACGGGGATGATACCTCTAGAAACCATCAAGAGAGATATGACCACCTTGGGAATTATCACTAAAAGCCCTTTTAGTTCCCTCCCATATAGGTCCCTTTAAATAGGGGCATGGAGCAAACACGTTACGTGCCATTTTTCACACTGCCATGCATAAGTGTCATGTACCCTTTTGCTTATATTTGTTTGTGAATATTGTCGTACTATGTACATTCCCGTGTTGCGCCTTTCGCATATGCATCGCACATGGGTTTTGTCTTGATCCCCTCTGTAAACAAACCAACGAAGGGTCCGTGTCACCGTTTTAAATACATACATTGGGGCACTTTGCTACCCCTAGACGTTGTATCTAAGAAGGAGACAGTTTCTCGAGCTCCCGTATTCGTAAATTGCATCTATGTCATATGCATTTCTTCATGCATTCATCCATTCCACCCATGATAGATGTCGGAGTTTTGATTCGCACTAGATTTTATTTCACTTCCGTAAAACATGGGATCAAGTCAAAAGCCTTCGCTTAAAAAGAGGTTCTATCAAGTCAAAATCAAGAGCTTAGAGGTCACTAGTTTACGAGAGTTGGGGCAATTAATGGGTCAACTTCAACGGCAAGCCTTCCGCAAAGCCTATGGTAAGATTTGGGACCTAGCTAGGGTAGAAGTCTCCATGGAACCGATTGCATCCCTTTCCCAGTATTATGACCAGCCCCTAAGGTGCTTCACATTTGAGGACTTCCAGCTAGTGCCGACTGTGAAAGAGTTTGAAGAAATCCTGGGATGCCCACTGGGAGGAAGGAAGCTATATCTTTTCTCTGGGTTCTATACCTCCACGACAAGAGTTGCCAAGGTAGTGAGAATCTCAGCACAAGAGTTGGACCGTGTAAAGCAAAACAGGAATGGGGTAGTCGGAGTACCAAGGAAGTGTTTGGAGGAAAGGGCAAAGGCCTTGGAAAATCAAGGCAAATGGGCTTTCTTTTATTGACATCTTCGCACTGTTGATTTTCGAGGGAGTCCTCTTTCCAAATGTGGATGGGTTGGTGGACCTGGCAGCGATCGACGTTTTTCTCGCCTATCATAACCACAAGGAAAGTCCGGTTGTCGCTATGCTAGCCGACCTATATGACACCTTCGACCGAAGATGTGAAGAAAGCAATGCAAGGATTGTTTGCTGTACTCCAGCTCTTTATGTATGGTTAGTTTCACACCTTTTTCGCCAAGAGGTGAGGCATGCTTGCCCATTAGAAAGCCACCGCTCGTGCGTAAAAAAAAAGAAAGACGAATTGGGACCAACTCTTGGCTAGCATAGAGGGGGCGTCTGTTAATTGGTTCCCTCGCTAGAAGGAAGGAAGAATCCGGATTCTATCTTCATGCGAAGGATGTCCAAATGTTCCCTTGATGGAACAAGGGGTTGTATTAATTATAATCCCGTCCTCGCCATAAGACAGCTTGGCTACCCCATGATAGGAGTGCCATCAGACGAAAGCATCACGCCTTTCATTGCACGGGGTTTCAGTGACCACAACGCGAGGGTATTCCAAGGAGTTCGCAAGGCATGGGATGCGGCATGAAGAAAGGACAGAGAGCTTAGGGGAAGCAGTAATGGGATCATCGGCGGCTATCATAAGTGGCTGAGAGTCCGAACACAAGGATTGGATTGGCTCCCAAATCTAAAGACTGTGAGAGACGATGAGGTTAAAGCTTCGGAAGAAAGTGATGAGGTACAAGCCCTAAAGGCAGAGCTTGAAAGAGCCCGGGTAGTCGAAGAGAAGTTCAAGTCCATAGCCATCAAAGTCTGAAAAGAGTATGATGAACTAAGGGACGTCAATATGGCCACAGTTGAAGCCTTGGAACGAGAAACCAAGAAGGCTCGAAAGGAAGAGCTAAAGGTTTGCCTTAGGTCGAAAAGAAATTTGTCCCAACAGTTAAGGGAGACTGAAGGGAATATGTGGGCCATCATCGATAAGTGCAAAGAGAAGCTAAATCTAGCGGCGACTCATGAGCAAAGGCTAGAGGATGAGTACGCCAAGATATCAGCAGAAAGGGAAGCAAGGGAAAGGGTAATTGATTCATTGCACCAAGAGGCAACAATGTGGACAGTCCGATTTGCTCTTACTTTGAACAGGAGTCAAGAACTTCCCCGATTGCTAGCCAAGGCCAAAGCAGTGGCGGACACCTACTCCGCCCCCGAGGAGATCCACGGACTTCTCAGCTATTGTCAGCATATGATAGACTTAATGGACCATATGATTGGAAACCGCTAGGAAGTTTGTATTGTCGCTCAGATCTTGACTAGTTATAACTTTTTGAATAAGATGAGTTTATCCCACGTTTTTTCAGTGCGAATCAAGTCACTCCCGCATTTTATCTCTAGCATGCATTGTATGTTGGTCTCGTCCTTTGTCACGGGAAGCCGGAAGGTCCATATCACCTTCTTAATTGTACACATGGGGCCCTGCGCCCCCAAATGCGCAAGTAAGAAGAGATAATTTTCCGGGCTCTCGTGTCCGTAAAATGCATTCATATCATGCATCGCATAAACATCTCTTCAGCATCATAATGAACATATCGTTCCTGCATTTTTCCGTTATCACATTCCCATTTTGCATGAGTCATTGCATCATCATATGCGTTCAACATATTTTTTGTTTGCTCATACATGATCCTTGTATTTTCCTCTACAAAACAAAAACAAAAAAAAAGGGAGGTACGAAAATTCACGCTGCATTCTTAGTTGCATATATTCGGTACCATGAGCCAACCATGTTGGGATCATAAACCCATTTCACTTAAAAACAAAATGATTGAACATGGTACCTAATGCATAGTTAACTAAGAAAAGATGTTTCTTCGGGCATCTCAATTTGACAATTACATTCTCCATGCATAGTAAGCGTATTCCCGAGTCTTTCATCCCTATGAAATGTTGTTGAAGTATTAGCGATCAAAATTGCCATTCCCTGGGTTATAGGGTTGAACCAAGCTCATGCTTTTACAAAAAGGTTCATCAAAGTCAAGTTGAAATATGGAAGTAACCGTCTTGAAAAATTGGGGCAAAAGATGGATAGTGTTACATCATTGCTTCGTCTACTGCCAAACACGTTTAGGATTGTTGATATCCTTGTTACTTCCAGCTTCACCTTGACAAAGATGTCATGGACCATGTTGAAAATTTAAATTGATTCAACCCCATGTCCTGCGTAAAAATTCGCAATACTTCAACTATGCATCATTCGCATACATCCATACTTTTCATTGGTTGCATTGCTCATTACATTCTTTCCTTGAAAAAAAAAAGAGAACTTAATCATTGTTATAAAAAAGAAAAAAAAAACACATGCTTTACGGTGCCCTCACCGAACTTGTGCTAGAGCTAGAGTAATGGGTGAAGTAAAGGAGATACAAGAGAAGATGAAGGCCGACATGGAGGCCATTAAAGAGAAAATGGCCACAATGATGGAGGCCATGATGAGCGTGAAGAAGATAATGGAAGCCCATGCGGTTGCAATTGCCGCTACCAGCGTTGTTGCTAAGGTAGTACCCCCAATAACAGAGAAAAAGATTATCACAATGATAGTAGACACGTGACCGGTGTTCTACTATGAAAAAATGGTGGGTTACACACCTACAAGTTTTACAGATTTGGACTTCGCCAGCAAAAAGATCGAAGTGGATCTGAAAAGAGGCAAATTTAATCATCCTGCTTGGACGAATGAGAAAACTGGGGCAAATAAAGAGGGTGAGGATGAGGGAGAAACCCATGCTGTGACTGCCATTCCTGTACGGCCAAGTTTCCCACCAACCCAACAATGTCATTACTCAACCCTTCTCCTTACCCACCGCCTAGTTATCCACAAAGGCCATCCCTAAATCAACCACAAAGTCTGTCTACCGCACTTCCAATGACAAACACCACGTTTAGCAAAACCAAAAACACCAACCAAGAAATGAATTTTGCAGCGAGAAAGCCTGTAGAATTCACCCCAATTCCAGTGTCCTATGCTGACTTGCTCCCATATCTACTTGATAATTCAATGGTTGTCATAACCCTAGCCAAGGTTCCTCAACCTCCATTTTTCTGAGGATACGACTCGAACGCAACGTGTGCTTATCATGGAGGAGCCCCGGGGCATTCCATTGAGCATTGTATGACCCCGAAGCATAAAGTGTGAAGTCTAATTGATATGGGCTGGCTGAAATTTGAGGAGAATCGCTTGTTGAATCCTAACATTGACAAGCAACACCATACATGGGGCAATTCTGGAAGCTGTTGTTATGACTCATCAGGATTTTCAAGTTTATGCCATAAACCACAGTTACAATGCTAAATGATATGGATAAAATGGACATCCTCTCACGAGCACATCTTTGCTTATTCAACTTCCACCGGAATGTGAGTGTAAGCCATTGGTCTGTTTGCTCAAGCAACCTGCGCTCCTGAGTGTTGACTTCCAAGACCGTTCAATCAGAGATTACTCATCTTGCACGTTGGTGGGGGTGTCGTAAAACGACGAGTAAAGTAAAAAAAAAAAAAAAAGAAGAGAGGGCATTTGATTGACTGTGTTTTCAAGTAAAAATATAGACGTTCATGTGACCTCATTTTATCATGCCGGAAAGTTTGTCTTCTTAGAGAAGTGAGTTGTCAAGAATAGGATGTTGGACAAATGGCATCAGTTATCTTAAGAAAGGGGGGGTTGAATTAAGATGCAAAGACTATTCCCCAATTGAACTATCACTCTTTCTTTTTGGATTAACAATGCACCCTTAACATGAATTACTCAAAAGACAAATCAAAATAAACTTCTTTAAAGCAAAAGATAAATAGCAATAAAAGAAGTTTAAAGGAAGAGAGGAATGCAAACTTGATTTATACTGGTTCGGTCACTTCCCGCGCCTATGTCCAGTCCTCAAGAAACCCACTTGAGATTTTCCACTCTCTTTGTAAAACTCCTTTTACAAAGTCTGAACCACACAGGGACAACCCTTCCCTTGTGTTCAGGAATCCTTTACAACAAGAGACCCACGGTCTCTTAATCCCTTTTCAGAAATAAGAAGATGAGAAGAAGAGATCTATCTTAAAAGAGATAGATTGTACAATGAAGATCAATCAAAATTCCTTATTGAATATGCAAGTGGTTGACCAAGGGATCTTTTGAGAGGATAAAACATTTCAGTTCAGAAAAACTCTTAATCTTTTGAGAGGATAAAACTTTTTGGGCAATGAAAACTCCCTTTAAGTTCGTGTTTCCAAGTCACCTTTGATGGTCATTCATAAAAAATTTGAATAGGTGTGACTCTTGGCAATTATTTTCTGAAAATCCCCTATGGTAATCAATTACACATTATAAATTTTGAATTCAAATTTCTAGTGGCTGTTATAAACATTTTCAGCTGCTGGTAATCGATTACCAGAGAGCAAATCTCAATTTGAAATGATAGAATTCTTTTTCTAGTGGCTGTTATAAACATTTTCAGCTGCTGGTAATCGATTACCAGAGAGCAAATCTCAATTTGAAATGATAGAATTCTTTGGTCAAACCTTTTGTTTGTTTTCAATTTGGAAACTTCTTCCTAAAGATTATAAGAGATCAAACTTGATCATATATCTTGACTTTCTTGGATTCTTGTCTTGAATAAAACTTAGAAGCACTTGATCCTTTAGCATCATCAAGACATCAAGACATCAAAACATCTTGCTTCTACATAGGAGTCATTTGACTTAAATCCATCAACTGAAAAATCCTTCAACTATTTCTCGTCCTTGGAAAATTCTTTTTGCAAGAATCGACTGCTTCTTTCATTCTTCCTCACTACGAGGTTGTGAAAACAAGACAACAATTGGTACCTCTAAGCCCTACACTGGGGCAACGAAAGGCACCATGCAAAAACCTCAAGCGAACTTAGGGGCAGATTAGAAGTTTTCACCCAGTAGGTTCCCAGCTACAAAGTCATGACGAAAGATAACAATTGGTACCTCAAAGCCTTACAATGGGGCAATGAGGGGCATTGTGCATGAGCCTCAAGTGAACATAGGGGCAGATCAAAAGTTCTCACCCGTCGATGTTTTTAAAAATAATAAAAAAGGGGGGACAAACCCTGGAATTTCAATGGATTGGTTAAACATCAAATGGCTCCATTGCCGTCACTCCAAAATGGTCAAGTGACTAAATCAAAAAGAACATACACTCTGAGGGAGTTCCCGGAGAGATTTGCAAAAAGATAGGATAAGGTTGCATGGACTATCACCTCTTTCAAAAGGACAGTCAATTTGTGTTTTCCAAAAAAAATCAAATCAAAATCAAAATCACAAAAGAGGGAAAGAATGTGATGAACATTGTACAATTTTCCATAACATTGCATTATTGCATACAAAGCCTGCATTTACTGCATTTCAAGATGAAGGTTGCATACATTTGCATCCCCAAAAAATCATCATGTTCATATTAGGTAATAAGTGAATAGATGAGAGGCCCTCTCAAAGAGTCAACCTCTTGCTTTCTTGTAAGGTTAAAGTCCTTTGGTACTTGTACCTATTGGCTCGCCTTCAGAGGACTGCATGTCCT
Organism: Glycine max; assembly: GCF_000004515.6. NCBI lineage: Eukaryota > Viridiplantae > Streptophyta > Magnoliopsida > Fabales > Fabaceae > Glycine > Glycine max. Next base: position 18,403,583 of record NC_038252.2, on the reverse strand, counting down.
CACCTTCAGAGGGCTACACGCCCTCGCCATCAGAGGACTGCATGTCCTCACCTTCAAAGGGCTACACGCCCTCGCCATCAGAGGACTGCATGTCCTCACCTTCGTAGGGCTACACGCTCTCACCTTTGGAGGACTACACGTCCTCGCCAACAGAGGGCTGCACGCCCTCACCTTCAGAGGGCTACACGTCCTCGCCTTCAGAGGACTACATGTCCTCGCCTTCAAAGGGTCATGTACCTTCACCTTTGTAGGGCTACACGCCCTCACCTTCAAAGGATTACACGTCCTCGCCTTTAGAGGACTACACGTCCTCGCCATCAGAGGACTACATGTCCCCCATTTTCAAAGGGGGACATGCCCTCACCTTTAGAGGATTGCATGTCCTCGCCATCATAGGACTACACTGCCTCGCCTTCAAAAGGCAACACGTCCTGAACTTCAAAAGGCTACACGCCCTCGCCTTTAGAGGGCTACGCGTCCTCACTTTCAGTGGGCTCCATATCCACACCTTAAGATAATTTAAGGTCCTTTGTCCTTAAATGCTTAACCGAGACTTGCACTCCCGGTTAAGGGACCAGTAGTTTCCTTTTAACGGTTCCTGGGCCACCCCCTGATATTGGAGGAAGGCCAACTGTGCGAGCACAACCAGAGAGGGAGGCTATCACACAGCTACTATGCGTACCGGGGCAAGATTTCACCCGTGCCGCTGCAAAGAGACGAGTGCGGATCATGCGCACCAACATGACCACTCTTACACAGATATAGATGACATTGCTACTTAGCAACATTCTGCCCAGCGACCGCAATGCCAATCTCCCCCTGCAAAAGTATCAGTTGGTCTGTGTCGTCCCGACATGGGTAAGTATGCATATGGTTCAACTGATTTCTGATACCATCTATTGTTTGCAGGGATCGCACCCACAAAGACACCCAGTGGACCTGAAGAAGTCCAACAGGGCCCTGGGGTTTCCAGCTCTGGTTACGGGCCTCTGTCGGCCCTACAGGGCGCCCGTTCCCCCCAGCAAGTTCATGTCGTCGTGGTATAGGTAAGTATGCACTTCCCCCAACTGATTTCTGATGTCATCTATTGTTCGCAGGGATTGTGCCCGCAAGACACCTAGTGGACCCGAAGAAGGCCAACAGGGTCTTGGAGTTGCCAGCTCTAAATACGGGTCTCTGTCAGTTCTACGGAGTTCCCGTCGCCCCAACAAGGTCATTAGGCCCCACATTAACCGGGCTTTCATCAAGAAGTACTGCGCCCCCAGACGGGCGTAGGGCGAGACACCACAGTAGCATTGGGATGGCCGGTAGCGGGCAATAGACGCACCGCCACCACCTCTAGAGTTCACCTCAGCTCATCCATAAAAAGGTTAGAGCGTTGCCTACGACACATGGCCGACCAATAGGCGACCAAGTCCAAAGCCAAAGGTAAGCAAAGTACTAGGTCCATGACCGACAAATCATTAGGCGTCCAGCTCAAGACGTTAAAGAAGTGCTACTAGGAGGCAACCTAGTACCTTTTGAATTTATGCTTGTTATTTGATCACTTTTTATAGTAGGACGCACCTAGTTGCTCATGATCCTGGGAATTTAAATAAAACAAGCGCAAGCTCGGAAGGTAGTCATACCTCACAAAATATATATATGTATGTTTAGGTAGTGAAAATACCTTAGATATGCATGTATGTAAACAAAAAAAACACTTCACAAAATATATATATGTATGTTTAGGTAGAAAGATACCTTGGATATGCATGTATGTAAACAAAAAAAACACTTCACAAAATATATATATGTATGTTTAGGTAGAAAGATAAGTTAGATATGCATGTATGTAAACAAAAAATACTTCACAAAATATATATTTGTATGTTTAGGTAGAAAGATACCTTGGATATGCATGTATATAGCAAAAATACCTTAACAAAACATATATGTATGTTTAGGTAGCAAGATACCTTGGATATGCGTGTGTATAGCAAAAATACCTCACAAAAATATACACACGTTTAGGTAGCAAAATACCTCATGAAAAAAAAACAAAACAAAAAAACAACAAAAAAAACAAACAAGAAAAAGAAATAAACAAATGATAAAAAAAAAGAGAAAAAAGAAAAATAAGTTGTCTAGCTGAAAAACCAACATGCTTTTGAAAAGAGATGACTTCCAACTTTTCTTTGAAAAAATTCACTGATCATAACTAGTTTTTGAAAAAAATGTGTATACACCTGAAGGGTGAATGCTGTGAAAATTTTCCCGGACCCCCGAAATGGACTTGGATAAATGCACAAATGGATAAAAGAACATATTTTGGAAACATTGGGTTGACTAAAATAGAGGAAATGAATCCTGAGCCCTAGCATCACATCACCATAAAAATTTAACACTTGAGTGTCCGCATAGGTGCATGCATGACTAGTTTTGCATAAAGTTTCCAAATCATCATCTTTGCATTCATGGAAATAATGTGGGGCATCCCTTTTTATCCTTGAACCAAACCAAACCCTGACATGTATCATGTCTAGCCATTCTACAAGCCTTGAGCCAAAATGCTAACTCACCATAAACCTTGACCCAGGGTGAGAATGTCAATCCTTACCCTCGAAAGCAAAAAAGAAGGAAAGGAAATTTCCAATCAAAGAGAAAGCAAAGAGAAAAGAAATGAAATTCCCAATCAAAGAATGGGAGAAAGTAAAAAAAAGAAGAAGAGGAAGGAAAGAAAGTTCCTGATCAAAGAAACTAGAAGAAATGTGCAGAAAGGTCTTTTTGACCAGACAATATCTGAACAATACAGAATTGTCACCAAATGAACAAAAGGAAGGAAAGGAAACCATGACCTAAAGTGGTCTTTTCCCTTTGATTACCAACCAAAATCCTGTGCGTCGATGACTTGCTCGCCTCGCGTCAAACAAGAACAGAAAAGGAAAAGGCCAAAAACACACAAAAGCCGAAAAAAAAACCACTAAAAGAACCCATTCCCAAGGGAAGTCCTATTGATTCATGATCACGCATGTAATTTTTGATTTGATAGGAAATAATTTGGAAAGTCAAGTCATGACATATCTATGGTTCGGAATTAGGATGAAACACTTACCTGTGCGAGATTGATACACTTTGAGTGATTTTCTTCTATTTTTGTCGAACCCAGTGTTTCCTTTAAATGGTCATTTAGAAATGAAATGCTAACATCCAAAATCTCATTTATGGTTATGGGGGGGTTTCATCAGCAGACTCTCCTTCCCCGGTAGACGCATTGTTTTTCACTCAAAAAGGCATATGTTGCTTTAATCAGTTGGAATATTTGTCTCCTTTGCTAAAGCATGTTTGCATTTTAGTGGAGAAAACACCGAGACTTTTTCAAGTCTCACAAGTTATCCAGAACTACGTAGGTCTGAGTTCCTCATTGGAGGATACGTAGGAGCAAGAGCCTCGCTTTTGTCGACCACACTGCCTTTTGTTGCCATGACCCAAGAGCTGGTAACCCGCGAAGACACCTTACAGTTATCCGCACCTCGTCATTCAGTGACCCCAAGTGTGATTGATGAGCAGAGGCCAATATGGTCATCTGCGCCTTTTCCGGAGATGTCAACATCTTCCGGTGGAGACTTTTTCAAGTCTCACAAGTTATCTAGAACTACGTAGGTCTGAGTTCCTCATTGGAGGATACGTAGGAGCAAGAGCCTTGCTTTTGTCGGCCGCCCCACAATCTCTGTCATACTGACCCTGAGGTCATGTGACATGCGGAGACAAAATTTGGTCATTCCGCATCCCTTTGCCATTCAGACACAGTCGTGTCCGATGGCACGCAGAGACAAAATTTGGTCATTCTGCACCCTTTTGTCATCCAGAGGCGGCGGGCCCGATGACATGCGGAGACAAAATTTGGTCATTCTGCACCCCTTTGCCATTCAGACACAGTGGTGTCCGATGGCACGCAGAGACAAAATTTGGTCATTCTGCACCCTTTTGTCATCCAGAGGCGGCGGGCCCGATGACATGCGGAGATAAAATTTGGTCATTCCGCACCCCTTTGCCATTCAGACACATTCGTGTCCGATGGCACGCAGAGACAAATTATGGTCATTCTGCACCCTTCGCCAATCGCGGCCGACAAGCCCGTTGACACGCGGAGATTTACATCATCTTCCGCACTCACAAGATCTGTCATACTGACTTTTGAGTCACGCTGACGGGCGGAAATACCCGAGTGGTTATCCGTATAAACATTCTTTTGCTATCTGTAAGACAGAACGCTTGATAGCATGCAGAGACTGACATCGTCCTCTGCACCTTTTGTTCCCTCGGGAACGACAAGTCATTTGCATGCGGAAATTTTATGGTCACCCGCGACTCTCGTCAACCAAGAGGAACAAAATTAGTGTCTTATCTTTACTTTCCTTTTATCTCCAATAAAAGACAAGTAAAGAGGTGCAACTGTCATACCCTAATTTCGTCCGGGGACCTTTGCTTGATGACAGGAGACTTTTATTTGGTCCTTGTAAGGTGCTTGGCACCCATCATTAGGCAATTTGTGAAATTCCGGGACATGCCGGAAAACAAAAGAAAATATTGATGCACAATCCGTAAGGTTCCGTGACACACCGGAAATCAAATGGAAGCATCGTTGCACAACTAGTGAGGTTCCGTAACATTCCGTAAGTCAAAAAAGGGATGACTATGTAATCCACAATGTTCCGTAACATTACTGAAAGAAAACAAGTATCGTTACGAAATTCGTAAGTTTCCGTAACTTTACGAAAAAAGAATCACCAAAAAAAAGGCAGGGGGGTGTACTTAGTAAAAATGGGGGTTCAAATAGCAACCAGGCCCACTTGGGCCCTCCAGAATATTCCTCCAGAAGGCTGTTGCTTCTGGAGGAAGCAACCCTGCTCGCCTGGGCACACGAAACATCAGTTTTTCAAAACCGATGTTGTCAGTACTTATTCAACATCGGATTTTAAAAAACCAATGTTGATATCCCCCTCTTAACATCAGCTTTTAAAAAATTGATGTTAATGATGACATCTTATTTACAAAATACCACCGCGTATTTTTTAACATCGGTTTGGGTGTTGCTAGGTGCACCCAGCATTTTATAAAAATACCAAAACTGCCTTTGCATTTTTTTCGCATTTGTGATAGGTGTGCGTGAGGGTGGTTCGTAAATCGTATGGATCAAGTTGATCCGTAAGGTTGATACGGATCAAGTTGGTTCGTATGTTGATATTAAGCATACAGATCCACTTGATCCGTAAGACACTATTAGAAAATACACTTTCAACATCGGTTATTTAGAACATTCTACATCGGTTTTAAAACTGATGTTGAAAGTGACGATGTTGAATGTATGAATGTTAACATCGGTTTTGGAAAACCGATGTTAACATACATATGACAACATCGGTTCTCTAAATAACCGATGTTAAACACAATGAACAACAACAAAAAAAGTGTACGCATGATGAACGTTGACATCGGTTTTCCAGTAAAACCGATGTTAATATGTTAGTTTAACATCGGTTTTCGAGAAAAACCGATGTTAATATATGCCCTTAACATCGGTTTTTCTAGAAAACCGATGTCAATGTTGATGATGCATACAATTATTTGGTGTAGTTCTTTGTGTATAACATCGGTTAATTATAAATAACCGATGTTAATATTCAAATATTCACATCGGTTATTTATAATTAACCGATGTTAATGTACATTAGTTGACATCGGTTATCTACAGATAACCGATGTTAAAATACAAACGCTGACATCGGTTATTCCCCAAAAACGGATGTTAATATACAAACGTTAACATCGGTTTTGTATTATAACCGATGTTGGTAATGATATTAACATCGGTTTTTGTTAATAACCGATGTTGTTTTCAAATATTTTTTTATATATACTTTCTGTTTTTACAGTAAACCCAAAATTGTACCTGTCAAATGCAATTTCAGGAGGCCCAATTCACAGCAAAAAAACATTTTATTCTACTTTCAAGCAGTTTTAATGATAATAAACATCAAATAGCAGATTTATATATTATAAAGAACAATCAACAAATGAATTCAATGTTCATGTTACATAGAAAATGTAAAAAATGTTAAAAAATGTCCCTAAATCCTAGGCCTGATCTCTAACTTGGAGATAAAACTGTGCCCACTGGATCCGCAATGCTTTTAATCTCTCAGGCTCCAATGGTCTAGGGTCGTTAAAATACTGCATGATTAAATAAATCATATTAAGTTAATAATGTAATACAAATTATAAATAAATCGATTTTGTTTGAAATAAACTTACCGCTTCCCAATTATTTATAAAACTTCCTAAAATGATGGTGGACATCCAGTGCATGACATAGTAGCCGCACTCAGTAGTTCCTTTTTGTCTATTACACTAAATACATAATGAAATTTGGATATTAATTAAACAACTAGTGTACAGACACATAAAGGAATATATATAAGTGGAAGTTTTATGTAAATGACGTACCTTGACGACAATCCACCTAGCAGGAGCCTTTGATTTAGGCTGTGGAGCATCATCAAGACCCTTGATAGCACTGTTCCATATGAGTAACAATTAAAAACTGGTGTTGTACATTGAGGTATTACAATGCAAATGTATTGAAAAGAACACTAACCTATTAATAATCTCCTTAAGGTAGTTGTCTGGCCTGTTATGCAATGAACAAAACCAGACAACTAAGTGTTCCTTGGGCAGGATGACCACCATCTGCCAATGTCCGCTGCAGTGGAACCTAAAATGGGTTAGTACATTAGTAAACATTAATTAAATTTTGTTATTTTGTGACTTACCCGTTTAGGTAGGCTCCAAGATATACATCGCGTTGTGAACTTTGCATCCAACTCTTTATGTAACTTTCAGATTCAAACTGCGATTGCCCAGACCTCTGAATGGACTGAGGCTCGAGGAATCCATAGATATCAGAATTCCCCGCTCGCATACATGTTTCAGTGAGATGCCTGTTTATGTTAAGTCAAAGTTAAATATTTATGAATTGAAAGCCATAACTTAGGTAAATAAAAGCCTTTTATATAAAGACTTACATAATCCACAACCGTAACACTGATATGTTGAGACATTGACCACCGTGTGCGATTTCGGAGAGGTCTTCGTGCTTTATGTACAGGGGGAAATCTGGATTAACTACCCCGAACAAGGTGGCATCCCATCTAACCTGATAAGGCCTCAAGAAAAGCTCTGGGATGGTCAATGTCATCAGATAAAGCGGATCATCGACCTTTGGATCGGGCCTCGGAGGTGGTTTTGGCGAAGACACAACTACCTGTTCATGAAACAAAGTTAAATAGCCAAATTTGAGGCACGCTTAATGAATTAATTTAAAAAGAAGAAACATATAGTAAGGACAATAAGTACCTGCTTTGATAAAGACTTGATCAGATGTGTCGGCCAAGCAAGGAAGGTGTGAAGTGCCTGCCCCACTAAGGAAACCTCAACAGTGGGTACAGGAACTGCAACATCTGCATCTTTAACCTCGTCCACACTCACCTTTACTTGGCCAGGCAACAAAGGAGTGTTATGAACAAGAGTGGATCCCTCATAAACTCTCCCCATGGCAACCAGGCGGGCAGGATCTGCTTCTATGTACAAGCCGCACCTATCAGAGTCACCTGTCTCAGGATCATTTCCTGAGGGATCAACACAACTCCCCTTTGTGCTCACCCGAGGACCGGAGGGACCAGGACCAACCAGAGGCTCAGAATTTCTCACAGATTGCATCTGTGACTGAAGCTGGCTGAAGGATGCCATGACCTGCCTCGTCACTTTCTCTGTGATGGACTCCTCTAGCTGGTCCCTGATCTGCTGAGTCAGCTGCTGTAATTCGTCAGGAGGCAGGGAGGAAGCGCTGCGGGACGTCCGTGGAGCCGATCCAAAGTATTGCTTGATGATGACACCGGCTCCAGTAGCACGGACACGTCCAGGGTGCTCTGGACATCCAATAGCAGCAGCCAGAACATCCTGACGTCCATGGGGGACGAACGATCCCTGTGTGGCCTGCTCCTCAAACGAATCCTGCACAGAAAACACACAGTGGTACATGGCATTCTCAAAATATTCAAACATAATTGTAATGGTTAGTTGAAAATGACTTACAATCTTCTCAGCGATTTCCTTTGCGGCCTCAGTCGTCATCTCCCTTGTCTTCTTCATGTGAGCCATCTTCCACTTCACGTGGCGTCTGACCGGGGATGGAGGGTCGATGACGCCATCAACGCTTCCTAACTGTGCAGCTTCCTGCATCTTCTTCTTGGTCTTCTCAGCTAGGAGCTTCTGCTCCAAATAATCATAACCCCCACGAGACAAAACGTGGGGGGCAGTATTCTGCTTCTGGATGGCCTGTGCCTTGATGCGCACATCCTGGAAAAATTAAACAATAATGTTTGAAATGGGTAGAATGAAGTATAACAACATCATGTTTAATATGAAAAACAACTTAAATGGCAAAGGAACATACCTCCCAAGAAGGGTCTCTACGAGTCTGGCAAAACTGGGCCCACTTTTCCTTGCTGATGCCGTATTTGTCACAGACAGTGTCCTCGACACCGTCCTGATCGGCTGCAAGGGCCCATTTCCTCGTGAGGTCTGATTTAAACTGCCTCCATCTCTCCCCCACGGTCTGTAGTAACTTCCTTTTCATCCTACTGTCAGAAGCCTCTGGGATATCAAATTCCGCCTGACAACATGAAACAAAGTTTATTTGTTACAATAATGAAATTTTTTGGCTATTAATTACACACAATCAAATAAGAAAAGAGAAATACTTGAATATCCTCGCAAATCAGGTCCTTCTGAGCAGTAGGGACCTCCTTCCAGTTCTCGTAGGTGATGTCCACCTTATCACGTGCCACAATCCCCAAATATGTTCTTAATTTCTTCTTGTGGGGACCGTCGACCTTCCCTGTAGCAGGATCAACATGCACCACTGGTCTCTCAACACCAGGTGGTCTAGTGGACAACGATCGTAGGTGTGAGGCTTTGTGTGTCCGCTTCGCGGCAGACGTCGAAGCCAATGCGTCCGAAGTAGGAGGAAAATGAGTAGGAGGAGGACGAGAAGGAGGAGGAGGAGGAGGAGGAGGTGTAGGAGGAGGAGGAGGAGGAGTTGTGGAGGCAGGTGGAGAACCCATGATCTTTTATACAATAACATACAAAATTGGATTAATGAAAAGAGGATTAGTCATAAGTTTTTTTTGGAAGGCAAAAGTATAACATTATTAAACAAAACCCCACCACATAAGGAGACAAGACAAATTAACCAAAGGACTCTGAAAGATAGGTAGTTGTGCTTTTTAATTGTGATTTCATCCATGTTTTCTTTGATATTGATTTTCTTAGGACTTCATCCATGTTTTCACAGCATTTGATTTTCTTTTTTGCAGAAAAGAAAGAGTGGAATGACCAACAATTTGAAGGTTGTACATTCAGGAACTAAAGAATTCAAAATAGCTAGTAATAAGAGGGATTTGTTTTTGGGATTTTCTGAGCACCAAGAGCGGCTACGCAAGAACCTTGCACTTGAGGAGGGAAGGATATTTGCAGCTAATGAACAACTTTCTTAACTATTTGTCCTTCAGATTTTACTATTTTTTTTTCTTATATGTAAATATAAATAATATAAGGCTATGCCATAGGGACATGGTAATTTTTACCCCTAACAATCTTAGAAGTAAATATAGACCATGTTTTTACGGAATAACCTTATACCATTTATATTTACATATTAGCAAAAAGAAACAGTAAAATCTTAAGGGAGTGGAAGCTATCTTGGAGTGGAAGCTATCTTGGAGGACGACTCTTTTTGATAGTGAAATTCAAATGGAAGATAATTTCCTTGGAGAACTATCACAGCAGCAGATTCAGCCAAATAGGGAGGATAGGTGCAGCTGGAAGCATGATCAAACTGGATACTACTCAACAAAAAGCAGATATGACTTGATATGGGAAGCACAGATGGGAGCTAATCAGAATTTGGACTTTGTGGACATTTGGAAGCTCAAAATACCAAGTAAATCACTGGTTTTTGCTTGGAGGCCAATTAGGGACAGACTTCCAACTAGGATGAATCTTAGAAGACGGCAGGTTGTGATAATTAAATGAGGTACAGTGCCCATTTTGTGGAGATGTAGAGGAGGAGCCTGCCCATTTAGAAATATGGAGACAGACTTTGGAACACATTTTAATCAGTGGTCCTCCAACCTAAAGGAAGTGTTTAGTAAATAGGCTGTAGAGGATTCACAATCTATGTATCAATTAGCTTGTTGTAAGTGGTTCTGTTATAAAACAACAACCAAATGCACATTTATATCTACCAATGTAATCTTAGTACCACTGGTAGTTTTCAATATATATAATATCTAATTTTGCTGAGCAAAAAAAAGGGAATTTGCGGACAAGACAGCTGGAGAAAGGCTTTGCCCAGCCCTACAACTATTGGTCTAGTAATTTATCAACAACATTTTTTGATTAGGGTAGCAGTGCAGGGTTATTGTATTCTATTTAGATTGGCACCTGATTCGTAGGACCTATGCTTCTGCTAGTCTGCTGGTTTCTACCTTGTATATTTAGTACCTCTGGTACTCACAGTTATTAATACAAATTATAATTTTGCTGATAAAAAAAAAAGATAATACAAGAGAGAGAGAAGGGCAGTGGCAGTCACAACATATATATAGAGAAGGGCAGCAGATAAAATTACAAAAACATTCAACACTAACAATGAACAAGTTCTGAGAGTTTAAATCACAGTAAATACTTCAAAGATATCAGTCCAATGAAACAAAGGTCATGTAGACAGGAAAAGCATAAGTTACAAATATACCAGTAATGCATACAACAACAATTTCAAATTAGTTTTTGAATCAAAGATATAAATACCTGACTTTGAGGCTTCAAAGATATAATCAAAGCGCTTCCGCAGCAACACCAATTAGCAGTAGTAAATGATAGCCCTAAAAAAAACCATACAGAAATTAGCCAAAGTGTATTTAAAGCCTTTTATCAACAATATGACTCTTACTTCATGGTGATAAATTGACTCTCAAAAGAAATTATACTGAGAGTGTATTTAAAACCTTTTTCAGTCATTCTATCAAACAGCTCATTGACAATTTTTTAAGAATACATATCATACTTCTATCCAGTCAAACTAAAGCAATAACTAATTAATTTAATTAAACAGGGACCAATTTAGATGTGAATCATTAAAGGTAGATGATGGCATTCAAAGAATGATAGCGCCGGTTCAAATTTTAAGAAGAAAAAAACAATTAAACTATATTTCAATTATAGACAATAACAGTGCCCATCTTAATACCACCACATGAATAGCAACAGAATTAGTAAAACTGCAACCTGCCTGTCCACCCATTAACCTAATTACCCAGTCACTGTAAAGTTTGAAATGTTCTGAACCATAAAATAAAACTGCAACCTGCTTGTTCAGCGGCAGTGGGGCAATTATCATCCTCCAGGATGGGGAGGATATGTTTTGAACCATAAAATAAAACTCCTCAAACAGTGCATAAAGCAGTGGAGCTTAACAAATGGTGAAGCTAATGCTAGAAAAGTTACTATGATTAAAAAGGAGCTAAATGCTTTGGAGAATGTTCTAAATGACAGACCTCTATCCCAAGTGGAAGTCACTCTTAAGAAATCTCTTCAAGTTCAATTGTGGGAGGCAGCTTATGCATATGAATCTATGTTGAGACAAAAGGCTAGAATTAAGTGGCTAAAAGTAGGGGACGACAACTCTACTTATTTTCACAGATTGATCAATCATAGAAGAAGAAAAAATGCTATTCCAGGTATTTTCATGGATGGTGTGTGGATTCATGAACCTTGCAGGGTTAAAAATGCAGCTGTCCTTTATTTCAAAGACAGATTTTTGGAGGATTGTTCTAATAGGCCAATACTGGATGGTGTTTACTTCTCCTCTCTGGATCTAAGAGACAAAGAAAGCCTTGTGTCCAGATTTAATGAATTGGAGATCAAATCTGCAGTTTAGGATTGTGGGGGGGGGGGGGGGACAAAAGCATATGACTTTGAAAACCTTGCATGGTCTTCAAAGCCGACTTTGAAAAGGCATATGACTCGGTTTCTTGGGGTTTTCTTGACTACATGCTTAAAAGGATGGGATTTTGTGAAAGCTGGAGGAAATGGATAAATGGTTGTCTAAATACTGCAACTATATCCATTTTAATTAATGGGAGTCCATCTAAGGAGTTTACTCCTAAGAGAGGTCTAAGGCAAGGTGACCCCCTTGCACCTTTTCTCTTCAACATTGTAGCGGAAGGTCTCACAGGCTTGATGAGGTCAGCTGTGTCCAAGAACCTGTTCAGAAGCTACCTAGTGGGATCTTTAAAAGAAGAGGTGAACATCCTCCAATATGCTGATGATACTTTGTTTTTTGGAGATGCTACTAAGCAAAATGTGAGAACCTTAAAATGTGTTCTGAGGTGCTTTGAGGAAGCATCTGGTCTCAAGATAAATTACTCTAAAAGCCACTTTGGTTGTTTGGGTAAATCAACAAGTTGGTGCTGGGAAGCTGCCCAATTCCTTAATTGCAGTACTTTGGAATTTCCTTTTACTTATCTTGGAATTCCAGTTGGGGTGTCCTCTAAGAGCTGGATCGTGTGGCAGCCTATTGTAAGGAAGTTTGAAGTCAAACTTGTAAAATGGAAGCAAAGAACTCTATCAATGGGGGGCAGAATCACTCTTATTAATTCTGTCCTCTCAGCCTTACCTATCTACCTTCTATCCTTCTTTAGGATCCCCAAAAAAGTGGTGCAAAAAATTGTCTCCATCCAGAGAAATTTTCTATGGGGAAGTCACCAAGAGGCTAGCAAGATTCCTTGGGTGAAGTGGGACAAAGTTTGTCTTCCTAAGAACAAAGGGGGTCTAGGGATTAAAGACTTATCTTTATTTAATGCGGCTTTACTTGGAAAATGGGGGTGGCAGCTGGCTAACAATCAAGACCAACCTTGGTCTAGAATTTTAATCTCTAAGTATGGTGGGTGGAAGGAGTTGATTTGTGGTGGAAGGAGGAATTTCACTTCCCAATGGTGGTAGGATATGAAGAGTATCTTCCAGCAGCATCACAATGAATGCTTAACTGATAATTTAAAATGGAGAGTGGGAAGGGGGTCCAGCATCAATTTCTGGAAGCATAAATGGATGGAGGACAACTGTACTCTCCAAGGAAAATATCCCCAGTTATATTTAATAAGTAAACAACAAAATTCATCAATCAATTCTATGGGAGATTTTGTGGAGGGTAGGTGGGAATGGAAGTTATCATGGAGAAGGAATTTTTTTGATCATGAAATTCAATTGGCAGCTGATTTCCTAGTTGAGATCGATTCTGTTCACATTCACCAATCCAACAGAGATTTCCTTTGGTGGAAGCCAGACACTAATGGAGTTTTTTCAACAAATTCTGCCTACAAAGTGCTGCAGGAGGCTCACCATAGTGATAGTGAAGACAATGTTCTTAACATTATGTGGAAATTGAAAATTCCCCCAAAAGTGAGTGCTTTTTCTTGGAGACTTTTCAAGAATAGACTTCCTACTAGGGACAATCTTAGAAAGACACAGGTCACACTGCCTTCTTATAGCTGTCCTTTATGTGACCATGAAGAAGAATCGATTTATCATCTTATGTTCAACTGTGAAAAGACTAGGAGTCTTTGGTGGGAGACAATGAGATGGGTTAATAGAGTGGGTTCCTATTCCATAGATCCAAAGAATCATTTTTTACAATTCACCCAGTGGAATAGCAAAGATAGTACAAACAAAAGATGGGAATTTCTGTGGCTAGCCCTGTCCTTCTCCATTTGGTACCATAGAAATGCCAAGATATTCAAGAACCAACCGTTCACTCCTGAAAAGGTCATGGATGATGCCTTGTTCCACACCTGGTCCTGGATAAAATGTGTGGAGAAGGACTTCCAAATGCACTTTAATTTCTGGTCAACCAATCTAAAGGATGTTCTTTCTTAGAGGGGATGGGTTTGTATTTTTGTGGGCTATATTCGGTCTCTCCTAATGGGATGCAGACTCTAATTGTCTTGCTTTTTAACTTTGTATCTTCAGTACACCTAGTACTGAATTTCATATATAATATATTGATTTTTGCAGTTCAAAAAAAAATATTAAACAAAACAGTACCACATGTACTGAAAATAAAAGATACAAGACACAAAAGTGCCACCTTCCAAAAAGCAAAACAAACCCAACAATAACCCAGCACAAGGACCCCAATACATATAATCAGAAATTTAACCAAAGGCCATCATAAGCACCTTTTCAGGTTCAAAAGGAATGCCATGAAACAGCAAGGAATTCCTAAGCAATCACCAGACCTTTCTATTTCTATTTTTTACACATTTAAAACTCAAACATATAAAATAAAAACTATATAATAAACTAACAAAGATAAAGACAAAAAAAAAGGAAATATAAACTCACCTCAATTGGTGCTGCTGCCCATCATTTCACTCTCACAACAAATAGGAATCATGTACCTGCATGGAAGAACTAATCACACAACACACAATGATCAGAATAAGCAAATGCATATAATTAAGCATGATACAATATCAATATTCATGGAAGTAACAATGACTTGTCAAAAATTTGGATGAAATTCAATATGTAAATCAAAGCTTTGTCCCTGAAACCCTCTGTGTAAATCAAAGCTTTGTCCCTGAAACCCTCTATGTAAATTTGACAGCCTTATGTCTCCCTTCCTAAAAACCCACTAAAAACTGCCTAACCCCCCTGCTGTTACTCCATAATTTATTCTGCAATAACTGCTTAAGGCAGTTACATATGGTCCTAAATCACTACACATTCAGTTATGATTAACCCTTTGTGCCTAACTAGGGTTTCGAAACATCACAACAAAGACAGACCATTGAACAATGGATTTTCATCATTAACATACAACAGAGACATACCTTCGATGGAAGCGCAGACACGAACTCCACAAACGCGAACTCGACAATGTGGTTGCAGTCACGGAAGCGCAGCCCAGTTTGCGACAAACACGAACTCAGGCAGAAGGAGAAACAACAATAAAGCCCTGGGTTAAAACGACGAACGCCTAATGTTAAAACGAAAGGACGTACCTCAATGGATAAGTGCCAAAGACGATCTCCACAAACACGATCTCCACAATGTGGTTGCAGTCACGGAAGCGCAGACGACTTTGACACAAGGAGAAAGAAGAAGAACGATAGGGTTCAAGCACAAGGAGAAAGAAGAAGAACGATAGGGTTCAAGCGCGGGTTGTGCAATTTCAGAAGTTTAATTTATAATGATAACAACATCGGTTTTTTAAAAATAACCGATGTTAACATCAACTATGTAACATCGGTTATAATAAAACCGATGTTAACATCGACTCGATAACATCAGTTTTTACAAAACCGATGTTAACAATGGCATACTAACATCGGTTTTGGAAAAACCGATGTTAACTAAGTCTACTTATTTACAAAAATGCCACCGTGCTTTCGTTAACATCGGTTTTAGCTATAACCTATGTTAATTGGGCGATGTAGAAAGCTGTTTTTTTAGTAGTGAGACTTCTATGGATCAAGTTGATCCATGTTGTTCCGTAAAAGGCTTACGGACCAAGCTGATTCGTAAAAGGCTTACGGATCAACTTGATCTGTAAGTCTTTTACGGAACAACACGGATCAACTTCATCCGTAGAAGTCTTACGAATCAACTTGATCCGTAAAAGGCTTACGGATCAACTTAAAAGGATTACGGATCAAGGGTATTTTCATCATTTCATCTTAAGTGCAGGGTGCACCAACAATAATGTTGGGTGCACCTAGCAACACCCCATCAGTTTTCATCATAGTCGATGTTAACAAAGCAATGTTAAAAGTCAATTTTCTAGTAGTGCATCATGCAAGACTGTCATGCACTAGTTTCCATTGTCGACGCATGGCAAATGGTAGCCACTTTTGATGTTGTGCCCACACCCACCGCAAACCGCCATAAAAAATAAAGAGAAAGAAACCATCTTCAGATTTGGTCTTGAATGTAACACCCTAATTTCTAAGGCTATACCTTAATTATTTTATTTTTTCATTTTATAAAGCATGTTACTCAATTTAGTTTCACAATTATGTCAAGTGAGAATACATGAACCTAAATTTTAGTGATTTTTTAAAACTTTTAATTAGTTGATCTCTAAAGTTGATATCGCATAGTAAATAAAATGACTTGTTCATATTTTCCAAAAGAAAAAGTAGCCTAGTTTCACTTAGAAGCTTACTACTCAAATAATTAAAGTGGAATAACAAAAATGGACCATATCCGAATTTCAAAATATATAAATATGAACAAGTGTTTCCCCAAGTAAAGTAATGAGTACAACCTCGGGATACAGATATATATGATGACAAAGTAGATGAATGAATATACACAAACAAAAGTATTCAAGCATATGCCTACCCAGATCAAATACATATAAAAGAAAAGGTCCTAGGCTCAAAGCAATCATCTCTAACACCAAATCAGTGTGGAAACTACACATAACATAAGTTAGCAGGTGTCCACACATAACATAGATACCTAAGGAAGTGATCCACACCTCTAGTCACATTGGGTATCCATCGCCTCCAAGTGTACTCATCCTCGAGATGGAGCGTCGACTCCCCGCCCTCCATCTATTTTGAGCAAAATGTAAGTGGTGAGTCTTCTTGCTTCATCAACTAAACACAAAAAGATTAAACAAGTCACACACAAAACCTAACAACCACGATGATGTGGTTATCTACTAGATCTTGCTCACATCCTAAGCATTTCTTTTACTATCTCAACATATATTTCTTGCTAGACAACTACCACTGGAACTCCTAGAACTCAATGGTCTTACACCTTTAGGTTTTGGATTATTGTTGGGAGTACTCCTTTTACCATGGTACAATGACAAGCTCTCACCAATTGAAAATTACTGGTAGTCAGTCAAGGTTGCCAAGTTGGCTCGGTTACAACTTGATGCCTCACCCTCAAGGATAATTCATGTCCTATGATCATTTCCTAGGTACCAACTACAATCATCCAACAACTCCAAGGATTGAATCCTCAACAATTCTCCTTACTCTAAGTGTTCTTTCTTTGTCACAGTGGGGTTCCACTACTTTTAGTATCAAAAGGTGACGAACTGACACATGAGATTGAGATATCACTTCTAGCTCCACAATCACATCATTTGAGATCACATGTCCTCTTCACCAAACTAGGTGAACATTGCCATCTGACCTCCATTTCATGATCTTCAACATCTTCACAACTAGAACACCCCACGTGACTCTCTTTAACTTGCACATTCCGCATTCCACCATGTATTCGCATCCGCTTGCACGTCTCTCAAGCATACTTTACTCACTAGAATAGAGTTTCTAGTCACACTGGTACTTATGCCTAAGCCTCTGTGAACTAGCACACAACAAAGCACATCTTTCAAGATGTACAATGCCTACTAGAACAGGGTTCTAGTCGACACTGAGACTCATGCCCGAGTCCCTATAACTACCATAGAACAACATCTAACAAACAAGGTAATTACATACTACGATTGAAAACCAACTGTATCACACACAATAATCACGTGCATTTTCAGTGCCTAAGGTCACACCTCCTAGTCTCAAATTAAAATAGTGCATACAACAATAATAATTTCCTAGGATTCATACTTCACGGGTCTTTCAATCAGTTTAAAACAAAGTGCAAACACATATATTAACAAATAATTACAAGTCACACTTCGCCAAAAATAAGCAATTTATCATAAACAATGCACAATGCACCAAAACCCTAATCCCTAGAAAATAGAATAGATTCATGGCTCAGTTGAATTTAGCTAAAGATTTTTTACACAAACTTTTTACATACACTTGAATAATTTCCTTAGCTTTCTAACAAGGTATTCCAATTCATTAGCAAAAATCCTAAAAATTCCACAAGGTAGTAAGACAGAGTTGCTTCCAGTATACATGGTTGTAAAATATTTTTCTGTATAGTTTTAGGATCATAAAATATATTTTCAAGATGATCACCATAGAAATATAGAATTGAGAAAACTACATATTGCCTTACTCAAAATGCTCAACAAGAAAACCATTTTGCATGTCACGAATGAGCCTCAAAATGGACTCATCTCACAAAGGCTCCCACAGAGAAGTTGTTGCATTTCGTGTCTAGTTTAATTCAAGACAAAAATGACGAAAAACCAATGGGTTGTAATAGATTTGGCTTGATAGGGAAAAAATCATATGAAAATGTGCTTTTTTGGCTTGCAACACTCAACATTAATAATGTCTTCTAACTTTGAAGAGTATTCCCTTACTTTGCCATTGACTCAAGTATATTCAGGTAAGGTTACAAGAGGAATCAATGGTTGCCCCTTGGTAGCTTCAAAAGACCAATCCTCTACTATTATGACACTGTTAGTTGGAGCTTCTAGAGGCTTCTCAATAACCTCATCAGGGAGCTCACATCAAACAGACTCTCCCATGTCGTCACCAGTGCCCTTAATGTCAGCATTGTCGATTAACCCATTGCCACTCATTGTGTTATCGTCTGAAGCATAGTCAAAAAATGAGAGTTCGTAGCCCTTCACTGATATATAGATGCAATGGCTCCCTTGGTGACCCAACAGTCATAGCCCTTCCTCGATAGTTGGAAAATTTGGGTAACTTGAGTTTATAACAGATAGTTGCAATGATTATATCATCCTTGTACACATGAAGTATCTTATAAAGATTGTAACCCCTTGTGTTGTTGATGATGAGTTGTATTATAAACACTAGTTGATAAGGATGATTGTTATTGCTTAAATGCATGATTGTGTTTGATATCATTCATACATTCATCCTAGACTAGGAAATGTAATTCGGCATATTATATTCTAAATGATTGACATTGCATTGATTCATGGTTGTTAGCCTTGAAGAGTTGAAACTCTCGTAACTTATTTTGCAGAATCACTAAGTTTCAACTTTGCATCAATATAATTGACCATATGCTAACATAGTAGACTAGATCGATCCTCTATTCTTTTAGAATGATTGGTTTGCATTTAGTCGACTATCTTTAGTATCTAATCAACTATATCAGGATTCACGAGTTTTTAGTTTCACAAACAGTCAACTATGTGGTAATATAATCAATTATTTTGTTCATCAAGAAACCCAGGTGATGCGAAGAACAATTTAGTCAACTATCTCTATGGGAAATCAACTATATCTATTATAAAAATAAGTTTTGCAAAGGACTTCATGTGTGACACCCATTCTATCATATTTTCATTGTGTTTTCATTGAGAGATCTTCAAAAAACTTAGTGTGCCAACACCCTTTTGATCCTTTGATTCGAAACACATTTTTGCATCAAGAATTAAGGGTCTTTGCATGGAATCATGAAGACTAGTTGATATTGCATAGGAAGTGTTTTCAAACTTTCATATCTTTCACTAATTAGGTGAATTCATTCCATTGACCATTGTTTAATTTTCATTTTGATTGAATGAGTTACTCAATTGATTACACATGGTAGGTTTCTACATGCAGGTTGGTTTCTTGATAGGTTTTCAAGAGGCTTTGCATGTGTGGTTGCATGTGCATGTGAGTTTGATTATAAGTCAAAGAATTTAGTGGATAAGTCCATGCAAGGGTTGTTATGGATCAAGTTGGATGTGGATTTCTTTGAAATCAAACAAGTATAAATTGTGTTTACATCTTTCTCTATCCTTTCAACTCTTTATTTCTTATTGGTTAAGGTTCTTAACACTTGGTTTTTTTTATATTTGCTTAGTATCTTTGTTTAAACCATAATTTGTGTTAAAAGAAAACAAAGGGTGCTTACAACATATCTTACTCTATTGGATTAATTGGATTAAAGAAAAAGGTTTTACGAAAAACTTTGACTTGGGTCTAAAATTGTTTTGAAACTAGTTCACCCCCTTCTTAGTTTGTGATTTCTCGTGCCATTATTTCTAACAATTGGTGATCAAAGCTTGTTTTGATATTCATTCAAACTATTTTGAAAAAGATCCTATATAATGGCTGGAAATTACCAAACCTTTGCAAAAGTTGCTTCTATAAACCAACCCCCTCTTTTTACTAGAGAAAATTATCCTTTTTAGAAAGTCCGCACAAGAATTTTCCTTGATTCATTGATAGAGGAGTATAGGATGCCATTGTAAATGATTTCTATGTTCCTAAGCAAGTTGTTGATGGAAAAAAGGTAGAAAAAGATTTTATTCATGGACATCAAAAGAAAATAGTCAAGCTCAATATAATTTTAGAGCTAAAAATATTCTTTCCTCCGCTTTAACACTTGATGAGTTTTATGATTATTCTCAATGTGTAGATGCCATAGAAATTTGGGAAATCTTAGAAGTGACTCGTCAAGGTACTAAGAAAGTCAAGAGGGCAAGAGAGAACACTCTTATTGTTAGTCGTCTTATACGACTAACTTTCGTATAGAAAACTTTTACAAAATGTATATTTTCCCCCAAATTATGGTTCTTTTTGTAGGATTGTAAATAAATTTTGCTTTGTTTTTATTTGTGCTTAGTAGAAGCCTTGTGTATGGAATTAATGTCAATTTCTCTTCAATTTCAGGAAAAAAGAAGTTATTTTGAAGAAGTGCTAAAGTTGATGTCTCGCTAAGCGAGCTCAATGCGCTCAGCGAGTGTCATCCGCTATGCGAGGCATCAAAGCGCTTAGCCGATAGGAGGAATCTGGAAGGGAATCTGTCACGCAGGCACGCGCTTAGCATGTCATCAACTCGCTCAGTGAGTCATTTGTCACCTTCTAGGCTTAGCGCGAGTTTGTCGATGAGCGAAAGTTCACTTACTCGCGCTAAGCGCGACGTCGAGGTCAGTGAGCCCTTTTTTAAGCCTGACTTGTGGGGAATGTAGAAAAGGGCTGGAGAGAGCACTGAATAGCTATTAGAGCTTGAAGAGTGAAATACATAGAGGCAAAGAACAGAGCAAAGAAGCCAAGTTTTGATCTTTTAGGAAGATTTGTGAGTTTTTGAGTGATTGTGAGATTCCTAGAGGTGGAGGAGACATCCCCACTCCTTTGTAGGCAAGAAATTTCTCCTAATTCCTCTTCTTCATTGTAAAATGAGCTTCCTTGCTATGGAAGGCTAAATCCTTAGTTGGGGATTATTGCTGAGTAATTGATGTAAACTCTTTCCCTATCTAATTAAGGTTGTTTTATGTGTTCATTGTTTCTATCAGTACTTTATTATTATTGCATGCTTGTGGCTTGATCACCCATATGTGTGTACTGTTAGGGGCTTTAGCATTGAAAGATGTATTGTCTCCTTAGAACCGTATGTGTGGACATGGAGTGCGGTAATTTAGTTTTTGTTATGTTGTGATCATAAAGTTGTTCAATTAAGCTAAGTTCAACAGGAGACATCTGCGAATGAAGTTTAATTAGAATTAGGCTAAAGTCACGAGACATCGGTGTTTAGTACTTGAGCCTTCAGCATAGAACACATAAACATCTTTAATTAGAGAAACATCCTTAATTGCATCAATTTGCTCAGTAAGAAGACCCAACACCTTTAGATATATGTTTTCACACTTACTCATGTTTATTACTTTGTAATTAGAATAGAACATACTTTTACTTTCAGTCACAATCATGATTTCTATTTGCAAATGCCTTCTTATTGAACAAACCTTTACCAAATGAACAAGTTCCTTGAGTTTGATACTCGGTTCACACCATTTTAATTATTTACTTGATGACCCGGTGCACTTGCCAGTAGATTTTGCATCCACACAAACAAGTAGTATCCCGGAGAGCGAAACACTTATTCAAGAATACAAAATGTTTAGAATGTTGTCAAGAGAAAGCATTTTTGATGTTTAGAAGCGTGTTACACATGTGGTGAATCATTTCTTAGCTCTTGGAAAAACATTTGAAAGAGAGGCATTCAATGTACAAGTTCCAAAAAGTCTCAATAGAGCTTGGCAACCCAAAAGTACAATGATATTGGAATCTAAAGATTTAACTACAATGACGGTAGCTACACTTTTTGGCAAGATAAGAGAGTATTAGTTAGAGCTTGGGAGGCTCAAGGATGAAGAAGAAGTTGACAAGAAGAAGGAATTGGCTCTAAAAGTAAGTATTTCACATCACGAGGTAAGTGATGAAGACCCTTCAAAAAATTCAGAGAATAAAAATCTGAATTTGCTTGTCAATAATTTCTCCAAGTTCATGAATAAAGGAAGAGACAAAGGGAAATTTCAAAAGAATAGCACAAAAAATCTATACATGCTTTGAGTGTGAGAAACAAGATCACATAAAGGTGGGTTGTCCAACCTTCCTTAAGAAGCAACAAGGAGGTGAAAAGATGTCATTCAAGAAGAAAAGAGCATACATAGCTTTGGATAACAATGATGAAAGTTCCTCAAGAGACTCAATTGAGGAGGAAGAAGCTAATCTATGTCTCATGGCCGAATTTGATAAAGATGAGACTAAAATAAATGTAAGTGACTCTTCTTCCAAATCCAATACTAATTATGACAATCTACTTGAAGCATTTAAAGAGTTAAATGAAGAGGCACAAAGACTCAACTTTGTGAACAAAAACTCTAAAAGGCTAAGTTAAATGACACGTTGAACAAAATTTACTACATTGCAAAAAGAAGTCTATGATTTGAGAAAAGAAAAGTTGATTTGCAAAAACAATTTGAATACTCCGTGTGAAAATGTAAATCTCTCAATAATGCTTCTAACTCACAATGTGAAGAGTGCAAGCATCTTCTATGTAAAATTGAGTATCTAGAGAAGACACTTACAAAATTCACTAGTGGAAGAGCAAACTTGGATGCCTTGCTAAGTTCTCAAAAGTGTGTAATGGGGAAAGCTAGACTTGTGTATGGTTTAAATAGAAAACAAAAGTCTTGTAATTTTTTTTTTCAATTTCACAACACCCTTCACTTCACCCTTCATCTCATGTCACTATTGCATGCACAACGATCATAGCTCTTCATCTTGTTTTATCAAAAAGCATGGTGTTCCAAGCGGGAAGTACAAGTGAATTCCCAAAGGAAACCAAAATAATACTAACCCAAAAGGACCCAAAATTAATTGGTTACCTCAATCTTCTCTCTAAATTTTCTTTGTAGGTGTGCCTCAAAGCCAAGTAATCAATATGGTATTTAGATAGTGGCTGCTCAAGGCAAATGACCAGAGACAAATCAAATTTTGTCTCTCTAATGGAAAAAATGGTGGATTTATTACTTATGGTGACAAAAAAAAGGGAGAATGTTAGGAATTGGAAATCTTGAAGGCTCTAGCAATCTTGATGAGACTAGACCATTGAATTATGGAGAAGAAAAATGTTGATACAAGTCAAGGATCTACAAAGTAGTTACCCAAAGAATGGAGAATCTCAAGGGATTTGTCACTTGGTAATATCATAGGTGATATACGAAACGGGGTAACGACTCAGTTCTCTTAATAATTTTTGTATATTTTTGGCTTTTGTATCCCAAGTAGAGCCAAATTCTATTGAAGAAGCCTTACTTGATGAAAATTGGTTATTGTCAATGCAAGAAGAATTGAACCAATTTACAAGAAATGAAGTTTGGGATCTTGTGCCAAGAACTAATGATCAACGAGTAATTGGAGCTAAATGGGTATTTAGAAACAAAATTGATGAAGCCGGTTTTATAACCAAGAACAAAGCTCATTTGGTAGCCAAAGTTTATAGCCAAGAAGGAGACATTGATTATAAGGAGATTATGTCCCTGTTGCAAAACTTGAGGCCATAATACTTTTTCAATATTTTGCTTTCTTAATGGATTTTAAGCTTTTCTAAATGGATGCTAAAAGTTTTCTTTTGAACGGATACATAAAAAAGGAAGTCTATTGTTAGTCACTTTATACGACTAACTTTTGTATAGAAATCATTTTCCAAAGCTTGCATAGTTCCTCAATTTATGGTTATTTTGTAATGATTTTTGTAAATAAATCTTATTTTATGGTTAATGTCGTCTCTAGAACATTTCCATTGGATTTAGTGATGAAATATGTGCATCTTCAGGTGAAAAAGACGCTAAGTTTTGAATTGCAAAATGTAGCAGTTGGGCTAAGCGCATATCGCGCACTTAGCGCAAAAGAGAATTTGGCAGAGCATCAGCATCAAAGCCGTGCGCTAAGCTTGAGATTAGTGCGCTAAGTGCAATTGGTGCCTTCAGTCAGGCTAAGCTCGAGACTGGCACTAAGCCCAATTTCACTTACTCGCGCTAAGCGCGAGGGTGGCGCTAAGCGCAGCGCCGCGATTTTAGAGCCTATTTAAAGCCTGCCTTGTGCAGAATTAGGGTACAACTTTCTACATCTTTTACAACACCTTTTATGACAGCTTCTACAGAATGACCAGGGCACAGAATTCCAGAGCAGCCACACGCCTATTTGGGGGAAAAGAGCCCTAGAAGCAGAAAAGAGGAGCAGCTTGTGCATTGAAGCCTAGGTTTTGTCATTTGAGAGAGATTATTGAGTAGAGAGTGAGTGCGAGATGCTGAGAAAAGGAGGAGGAATCCCCCTTCTTGTGTAAGGAACTATCATTCTCTATTTTTAGTCTCATTCATTGTTAGAGTTTCTTTGTAATGGCTGGCTAAACACCCTAGTTGGGGATTTCTAATGAACAACTGATGTAAATACCTAATATCTAATTGATTATGTTTTCTGTGTTCAATGCTTCCTTTAATGCTTAATGTTTGTATGCTTTTGGTCTGATCACCCATTTATGTGCACAGTTAGGTGACTTTAGCATTGGAAAATGTACTGTTGCCTTAGAACTTGATTGAAGCAGGATTAAAACTTAGCCTTACATGAGGGATCTATGGGTTAAGTTTTGGTTTTAATTATGCTGTTACAATAATGCTGTTTAGTTTAAGCCTAGTCTTACATGAGGGATCTGTGGACGAAGCTTAGGCTAAATTAGGCTAAACTTTAGTAAGCTACTTGAGCTGAGTCTAGTCTTACATGAGGGATCTACGGACGAAACTCAATTTAAGTTAGTCTAAAACTAAGAGGGCTGTCTAAATCGGGTGTAGTCTTACATAAGGGATCTGCGGATGAAGCTTGGATATTTAGCTTGACGAGGGATCGAGGGTTTAGTAATTTAGGCTGCAACATAGAACACAAGAGCATGATTGATTAGAGAAATATATTTCTATGCATCAACTTGTTTGTTAGAAAGACCCAACATATCTACCTACTGCCGTCATTTTATTTACCTTGCATTTTATAGTTTTTAGCATACAAGTTTAGTTTAAATTCTGTTTGAAATTATCACTTATACATGTTCTCTCAACAATGCTTCGATTCTGAACTTAATTTAGGCTAACATTAGTTCCCTGTGTTTGATACTCGGATTCATCCATTTTAATTTTAAATACTTGACGACCCGGTGTGCTTTCCGGTAAACCCCCATTGAAATTTCCTCAAGACATAAATGCACAAAAAGTAACTGCAACGGGGGTTGATCATATATGTTTCTCAACCCCCTCAATTTATTGATTATGACTTTCTTAATCATGTATACAAATTAAAGAAAGCACTTTATGAACTTATGCAAGCTCCTAGGTCTTGGTATAAAATGTTGAGTAAATTCTAACTTGAACATAAATTTGCAAGAGCTAAGGTTGACACTACCTTGTTCATTAAGAAAACTAAAAAGGACATTTTACTAGTTCAAATATATGTTGATGACATTGTTTTTGGAGCTACTAATGATTCCTTGTGCAAAGAATTTCCTAAGACCATGCAGGGTGAGTTTGAAATGTCCATGATGGGGGAGTTATCCTACTTCCTGGGACTCCAAATAAAATAGTTAGTGTTGAGTCTGGCTGCGTCTAAGTCATATTGAACTGTACCAAACAATTATATCCCCTAAGGTTTTGATGTTAACAAAGTATAAATTTTATGTGCTAACCTCTCATGCTTAAGTTACAAATTATTTTATCTATATGAAATACAAACAGAAAAGCATTAACAGAAAGGTTCTAAATGATAGACAAAGTATCAGTCACTAGAGTATACTGCTTCTGCATCCAACCCTGAGAAGACAAGTGCTTTTACACTTGGCTCATAATGCAAAAGCAATGGAATAGTTACTCGACCTTGAAGAACTGAAAACAATCACAAGAAAGTAACATCCACAAGCTTAGTAAGAAACTCGTGCTATAGCGCACAAGAGGGAAGATTTAAATTGTCTTGTCTTGACATTCTTAATTCCTTTTGTCTTATGTTGTTAACCTTTCTTTGGATTTTTTATGTTGAAAGTCAACTCTAAGAACTAGGCGACCTTGACAAACTGTACTTCTCTGAAGATATGTTGCAGAAAGTGTTTGTGGTCCCCACTCTCTTTCTCTGCAAAGTAGAGACCTCGTGTCAAGCACCAAAGCTATTAGACAATGACTAACTGGGATCTCTCAATGAATTGAAGCTTTGGATTCTATATAAAGCCTAAAGATGTTCATGTTAAGGTTTTCGAATCACAAGAGAATATTCTAAGACAATATGAACAAGTGTTGTTACGCTGTCAGTCCATTGGAGGAAAGAAACTTGATCAAATTGAGTGAATCTTAGCTATGCTAAGTTGGCGAGTTTCATTATATTCGAAGCTTACTTTGTAAACACTCTTTGAGTTATAAGAACACATTTTCTATAAAACATATATTATTTATGAAAGTTAGGAGTGACTTAGTGACAAAGAATACTTGGGTCTTAATCTTAGGGGGAGATTAAGCGTAGTGCCAAGAGTGGCCTAGAGAGTACTCATTGTAGCCATAAGTGGCATAGATAATACTTGGTTTTAATCAAGGATTTGATTAGTTGATGCAATCCTACCCCGCAAGGGCATTGGATAGAAAACTCCAAGTAGATTGGGCCAGAGATGCAAGAGAAGGCCCTAGGGTTCTTATGAGCCTTAGGGTAGATTTCGGGCTCATGGGCTAAGTACGAGCCCACTTATCTTTGTAAATATTAGATTAAGGTTTCACTATTTTTGGGCCTTGTATTTAGGGCACCATAATGTAGGTAGGGTACCCTAGAAATATAGGATTTTTCAGCCCTTGTATTTTAGGGCACCTAGACTAGTTTTTGTATTAGGGGTAGTTTAGTAATTTCATATGCACTAAGTGGATATTTGATGTGTGTGGTTGGAAATAAATTTAATTGAATTGGTAGAAGCCCAATCCAATTAAATTTTAGAGGGGCAGGTGAGCATTTGCTTACTACACCCCATTGCCACATCATATAGTCACACTTTGTGCATGTCCTTCATGCTTTTCATGCCTCATGACACCTAAGCACACTTAGTGGAGAATCTTGGAATTGATCTTGGATTAGTGGGCTGAACCATAACTAAAATTAACTAATCATAATTAGTGAAATTTTGGCTCCAAAGTTTGGCTCCACAAATTCAATTTCAAATTCAAGTGGAATTTGAATTTCCCTCCAATTTTGTGTGACACTTAGGCTATAAATAGAGGTCATGTGTGTGCATTTTTTTCAACTTTGATCATTTGAATATTAAACTTCAGATTTCAAAGCTCATTTAGAGCACAAAATTTCGTGCTCTTCTCTCCCTCTCCCCTCATTCATCTCCTTCTTCCTCCAAGCTCTTATCCATGGCCTCCTATGGTGGTGAGCTTCTTCTAGACTCATCTTCTCCTTGAAGTGGCGTCTCCTCTCTCTCTTCCTTTCTCCATTCCGCTGCCATTCATCTTCCAAGAAGCAAAGGAATCCATTGATGAAGAAGATCCTAGGCCTACAAGCTCCAATGGAGCTTACATCATTAGTGTAGCCCAAGAGTTGGGGTGAACCAATATAAAACCTTTGTGTTTTCTTTACTTCTTCTATATAACTAGTTCTTTTCTTTAAGTCACCTCTACACTACCATATCCAAGTTTTGTGAACTAATTTTCCAAGCACAAAGTTATTTTGAACCCCTTGGACAAAACCCTTCATCCATTGATATCTTTTTTTAAGAAAATATTTTTATATAGTTTTCAAAGAATAAGATTTTATCCATCACACTATTCAACCCCCCTTCTAGTGTGTTTTAGGTACTTCAATTGGTATCGGAGCTAGGCCTCTAGGTTGAGCTGTTGACATAGTAGAGGAAAGAAAACTCCTGAAACGATGGAAGAAGGAT
This sequence comes from Glycine max, assembly GCF_000004515.6. Classification (NCBI taxonomy): domain Eukaryota; kingdom Viridiplantae; phylum Streptophyta; class Magnoliopsida; order Fabales; family Fabaceae; genus Glycine; species Glycine max. Next base: position 18,375,335 of record NC_038252.2, on the reverse strand, counting down.
TTGCTCTGAATAAGCCTCCCATGTTCAAGGGAGCCAACTATGAATATTGGAAGGAAAGAATAATTGCCTTCTTTGAATCTGCTCACATTAATATGTGGGACGTTGTAGAAAAAGGCAATCACATCCCTTTAGTATAGAAGCAAATGACTTTGATGTTTTGATGATGATCATGATGATTTGATGCAAATGATGCAAATGCGCTTTTCAAGTTTAAATTCAAGACAATGATTCAAGAATACAAGACACAACATCACGATGATCACTAGTATTTTATGAAGGGAATTCCTAATTGATATAGCAAAAGGTTTGGCCAAGTAATTTAAGTTAAAATGATGTAAGCTCCATTGGAGCTTGTAGACCTAGGATCTTCTTCATCAATGGATTCCTTTGCTTCTTGGAAGATAAATGGCAGCGGAATGGAGAAGGAAGATAGAGAGGAGACGCCACTTCAAGGAGAAGATGAGTCTAGAAGAAGCTCACCACCATAGGAGGCCATGGATAAGAGCTTGGAGGAAGAAGGAGATGAATGAGGGGAGAGGGAGAGAAGAGCACGAAATTTTGTGCTCTAAAAGAGCTCTAAAATCTGAAGTTAATATTCAAATGATCAAAGTTCTAAAAAAATGCACACACATGACCTCTATTTACATCCTAAGTGTCACACAAAATTGGAGGAAAAATCAAATTTCACTTGAATTTGAAATTGAATTTGTGGAGCCAAACTTTGGAGCCAAAATTTCACTAATTATGATTAGTGAATTTTAGTTATGGTTCAGCCCACTAATCCAAGATCAATTCCAAGATTCTCCACTAAGTGTGCTTAGGTGTCATGAGGCATGAAAAGCATGAATGACATGCACAAAGTGTGACTATATGATGTGGCAATGGGGTGTAGTGAGCAAATGCTCACCTCCCCCTCTAAAATTTAATTGGATTGGGCTTCTACCAATTCAATTAAACTTATTTCCAACCACACACATCAAATATCCACTTAGTGCATGTGAAATCACAAAACTACCCCTAATACAAAAACTAGTCTAGGTGCCCTAAAATACAAGGGCTGAAAAATCCTATATTTCTAGGGTACCCTACCTACAATATGGAGCCCTAAATACAAGGACCAAATATAATGACATCCTAGTCTAATATGTACAAAGATAATTGGACCCAACCTTGGCCCATGGGCTCAGAAATCTACCCTGAGGTTCATGAGAACCCTAGGGCCTTCTTCAGCAGCTCTAGCCCAATCTTCTTGGAGCCTCTTGCTCATGGTTCTAGTGACTGGTCCCTTCCTAGGGAGGATTGCATCATCCCTTTCCCTTTGAAGAGGATTTGACCTCAAATCTGTTAGTTCCTCCTCCTCAATATCAGCTCCACCTGGAAAAGGAATTAAATCAGATATGTTAAATGTGGTGCTGACTCCATACTCTTCTGGGAGGTCCAACCTATAGGTATTGTTATTGATCCTCTCCAAAACCTGAAAAGGTCCATCCCCTCTAGGGCTAAGCTTGGATTTCCTTTTAGTAGGGAATCTATCCTTCCTAAGATGGAGCCAAACCCAGTCACCCTCATTAAGAACTAGCTCTTTTCTTCCTCTATTGCCTTTAGTTGAATACACCTTTGTTTGGTTTGCTATTTGGTTCTTAACCTTCTCATGCAACTTCTTTACGAATTCTGACCTAGATTCCCCTTCTTTATGTATAAAAGAAGTGTCCAGTGGGAGGGGAATGAGGTCTAACGGTGTTAGGGGATTGAACCCATAGACAACCTCAAAAGGGGACTGCTTGGTGGTTCTATGAACCCCCCTGTTGTAGGCAAATTCTACATGAGGAAGATACTCATCCCAAGACTTATGGTTGCCTTTCAAAAGAGCCCTTAAAAGGGTGGATAAAGACCTATTCACTACCTCTGTTTGCCCATCAGTTTGTAGAGAAAAGAAGTTTAGTTCCTAGCTTAGCCCATAAGGTTTTCCAGAAGTGGCTAAGGAACTTAGCATCTCTATCTGACACAATGGTCCTAGGCAAACCATGGAGTCTCACAACTTCCTTGAAAAAGAGTTTTGAGATGTGGGAAGCATCATCCACCTTGTGGCATGGTATAACGTGTGCCATCTTACTAAACCTATCCACCACCACAGAGATAGAGTCTACACCTCTTTGGGTTCTAGGAAGCCCAAGGACAAAGTCTATACTAATGCCTACCCAAGGTGTAGATGGGATGGGTAAGGGTGTGTATAGCCCATGAGGCATTGCCCTAGACTTGGCTTGTAAACAAGCCACGCACCTAGTGCAATGCTTATGGACATCTTTCTTCATATGGGGCCAATAAAACTTTTCTTTGAGTAAGACAAGGGTCTTGTCTATCCCAAAGTGGCCCATGAGCCCACCCTCATGGCTCTCTTTCATAAGTAATTTCCTAATGGATCCTTGGGGTATGCAAAGCTTTCCCTCTTTGAACAAATACCCCTCAGCCAAATAGAATCCATCTTGGGCCTTTTTCCCACAACTCTCGTAAATGGGAGAGAAATGTTCATCTAAAGCATACAAGTCCCTAATATTATCAAATCCTGAAATTTGAGCTCATAGGGAGCAAAACAATGTGTGTCTCCTAGAGAGGGCATCAGCTACCACATTTGTTTTTCCCTTTTTTTATTTGATAACATATGGAAATTGCTCTAGGTACTCTACCCATTTTGCATGCCTCTTGTTTAACTTGCTTTGCCCTCTAATGTACTTAAGTGATTGATGATCACTATGAATGAAAATTTTCTTGGAAACAAGGTAATGTTCCCAAGTTTGGAGGGCTCTTATTAAGGCATAAAGCTCTTTATCATAGGTGAGGTAGTTGAGGGTGGCACTATGAAGTTTTTCACTAAAATAAGCAATAGGGTGCCCACCTTGTAATAATACAACTCCAACTCCCACTCCAGAGGCATCACATTCTAGCTCAAAAGTTTTAGAAAAGTCAGGAAGAGCTAGAACAGGTGCCTTAGTAAGCTTTTCTTTGAGCAAAGCAAAGGCTTGCTCTTGTTTTTCACCCCAGGTAAATGCCACATTCTTCTTCACCAGTTCATTGAGAGGTGATGCAATTATAGAGAAATTAGGAATGAACATTCTATAGAAGCTTGCTAACCCATGGAAGCTCCTAATATCTCCCACACTTTTTGGGGTGGGCCATTCTTGGATGACCTTGATTTTCTCAGGGTCCACTTGGACCCCATTTCTGCCAACTACATAACCTAAGAAGACTATATTATCTACACAAAAGGTACACTTTTCTATATTTGCATAGAGGGTATTTTTCCTAAGGACTGAAAGAACTTGCCTGAGATGTCCTAAGTGATCATCTAGGCTCCTACTGTACACTAAAATATCATCAAAATAAACAACTACAAATCTACCTATGAAATCCCTTAAGACATGATGCATAAGCCTCATAAAGGTGCTTGGTGCATTAGTGAGCCCAAAAGGCATCACTAGCCATTCATACAAACCAAACTTGGTCTTGAAAGCGGTTTTCCACTCATCACCCTTTTTCATCCTGATTTGGTGATAACCACTTTTAAGATCAATTTTTGAAAAGATATTGGCACCATGCAACTCATCAAGCAAATCATCAAGTCTAGGAATGGGGTGCCTATACTTTACAGTGATGTTGTTGATTGCCCTGCAATCTGTACACATTCTCCACGTACCATCCTTTTTGGGCACCAACAACACCGGCACAGCACATGGGCTTAGGCTCTCTTGGACCCAACCCTTCTCCAACAATTCTTTAACCTAAGACTCTATCTCCTTAGTCTCCTGAGGGTTAGTCCTAAAGGCTGGCCTATTAGGAAGGCTTGCTCCTGGGACTAAATCTATTTGGTGTTCTATTCCCCTTAAAGGAGGTAACCCAGGGGGTATCTCTTTGGGAAATATATCACCAAATTCATGTAAGAGTTCTTGGACCTTTGGGGGTAAGGTCTCAAATGTAGGAATTGTGGCAATGCTAAGGGATATTTCCCTTAATAGGAGAAGGTAGAAAGATTGTTTAAGAAGGAGTGCTCTCTTAATATCACCTTTTGTTGCAAAATGATTTTCCTTCTTAACAATCTTCTTGGAGGAATCCTTTTCCTCTTTTTCCTTCCCCTTGGCCTTTGAAGACAAGGCCTTACTATCCTTCTTTTTCTTTTGTTTTTCTAGTTTTTCTTCCTCATCCCTCTTATCTTTCATAGTTAGTTGATCTTTGGCCACCTGTGAAGGTGTTTGAGGATGTAACACAAATTTAGTGCCAAGATGGGTGAGGGTAATCTCATTAGTAAGGCCATTGTAAATGATCTTCCTATCAAATTGCCACGACCTTCCTAAGAGAATATGTCCTGCCTCCATGGGAACTATATCACAATTAACTTCATCCTTATATGTCCCAATGGAGAAAGGTACCTTCACTTGTTGGTTAACTATCATTTCCCCTTGCTCATTGAGCCATTGAAGTTTATAAGGTTTGGGGTGGGGAATGATAGTGAGGTTCAACTTGGAAACTAATCTTGTGCTACAACAATTGCAATAAGATCCACTACCCACAATGAGAGAACAAGTTTTATCTAAAATTTTGCATATTGTATGAAAGATGTTCTCTCTTTGGGATTGAGATAGATCACAAGATTGACCTCCAAGGAGCCTTCTAACCATTAAGAGGTCACCTTCTTCATGGGGGTAGACTTCCTCACTAGACTCTTCACCCCTTAGATCATTTTCACTTCCACTAGAGGAAGGGCAAGAAGTAGTCTCCTCTTGACTACTATAAATGTCTTGACCCCTCATGATCATGGTTTTCTTTGTGGGGCATTGAGAGGCAATGTGACCTCTCCCAAGACATTTGAAGCATTTAATGTTGCTAGTCCTTTCTTGGGAACTAGTCTTAGGGGTGTATTTCTCTATGGTCTTACCCTTATCTTCCTTGGGTTTTGAAGGTGCAGCCCCTAAAATTCCATGGGCTTGGTCCTTCCTTGGATAAGAGTGAGAGCCACAAGATTTTGAAGAAGGCTTTCTTTTAAGTTGTTGCTCCACTCTTATACAAAGTTGAACTAGCTCATCTAGGTCCCTATATAGAAGGAGTTCAACCTTGTCCCTCACTTCCATATTAAGCCCACTAAGGAACCTAGCTATGCTTGTTCTTTCCTCCTCCCTAAGTCCAGCTCTTAAAAGGAGTAGTTCCATTTGTTGTCTATATTCTTCAACACTCATACTCCCTTGTCTAAGCCTTTGGAGCTTGTCCATAAGCTCCCTTTCATAGTAGGAGGGAATGTGCCTCTTCCTAAGGGCACTCTTAAGATCATTCCAATACTCTACTGGAGGATCCCCATGAATACTTCATTCCCTAACAAGGGAAGTCCACCAATAGAGGGCATACCCTTGAAAGCTAAGGGAAGCCAATGGAACTTTTCTCTCTTCACTAATATGATGGCAAGCAAAGAGTTGTTCAACCTTCATTTCCCAATCTAAGTAAGCCTCAACATTATCTTTTCCATGGAAATATGGGAGACTAATGTTAACCTCTTGAGGTCTTCTATCCTTTTCTCTTCTTTGGGAGTGATGTTTAGTATGTGAACTATGACGCCCTCTATAATAGTCGCTAAGTTCTTCACTTAAACTCTTGTAAGAGTCATGACTACTATAGGAGACATGTTTTTCTCTTTTCATTTCTTTCATTATTTTTCTTCTTTCTTCCTCTCTTATTTTCTCTCTTTCATCTTGACTTATTTCTTCCACTCTTTTTTTTTACCTTTTTCTTTTCTCTCTTGTTTTTCTTTCCACAACTTAAGGGATCTCAACTCATCTAATATCTTATACAAGGGGTCCTTAGGAGTAGAACCCTCACCATTAACACTAGATGAAGAATGAAGACTCATGTTGGTTCCTAAGTTATGGTTCTTTCTTGTTGGGGGTTAGAAAAAAAGGTAAAAGAAACTATGGTTGAAACTAGCCAAAATAAACACTAAAAGAGGTGTGAAAGATAAGGTAAAAACTAATTGGTAAAAGGCAAGCTATCTAGGCTGTTTGACAATGGAGGGTAAAGGAAATAAGCTATGAAAGTAAGCAAGAAATTAAAGTGCAAGAAATGCAAACTAGGCGGATCCTAAGAGTGTTTGGATGACCTCATTTAAGGTTCCCAACAAAAAACTCACTATCCTAAGGGAAAATTGCCTAAAATTATTACACACAAATGGAAGTAGGGTGACCTATTGGAGGCTCCCAACTTACTTCCAATGAAAGGCCTTTTTGTTACAAAATTTGAAAGCAAAACAAATTGCCAATTACAAAATTACAAAAAAAAAAAGTCCTCAATTGTGGTGGCTATTCTCTCTTTAGTGTTTCACTCAGTTTGGAGTGCTTCTTAGTCCAATAGCTCTTAAGGTGGTTGGCCCCTTGCTTCTTTACTCAAATTCTTCAAGATATGGCACCAATACTCCTTTCCAATTCCCTATATGGCAACTCACAAGCAAGGAAACAAAGAGACAAGCAATAACCAAAGACAAAAAAAAATGAAATGAAAGCTAAACCAATAGATTTTTAACAAGACAAATTTCCAAGGATTATTCAACAATTAAAATAATGAAAAGCACAAAAAAAGCAACCTAGGACTCAAAGAGAAACCTAGAATGGCTCTAGAGTAGAGTAGGAAAACTAAACAAAAAAAAGACTCAAGAAACCTCTAGTTTTGGCACTTGTTTTCACAATAATTTCAATTGAAATTTCAGAACTAGGATTGGTATAAAATAGGAACCAATTATAGAGCAAATTTTGAGCCAAAACAACAAGCACACTTTCCTTTCACTTTTTTTTCCTGGAGACTGATTTTTCTGCCAACTTGTGCGATTTTTCGTATTTTTTCCTTTAATCCAAATCGCTTGGTTCTTTTTTTATAATTTTTTTCCAGATGTCTAGAAAATTAAGTAAAACGTTCAGCTCAAAAAACGTAGTGACCAATTCCCAATAATTTATACAAGTTCGTATGTTCAAGCTGCCAGCACCAGCGATTTCAACCTAGAAATCAAGAGTAGTGTTTATGTTGCTTAAGGCTTGGATAGTTACAATTTGTGTTTGCTTATGCTCAATTATCTTGAATAACACAATTAAATAGAGCTTAAGACTTATTTTGATTCACAAATCCAGCCACAACTCAGCACCATAACTCAATTTCATCATAGGCATCATGTAGGAAACTTAGAAAACAAAAAAAAAGTTCAAAAACAAGACTACTTCTAGGAATTGATTTAGAACATGTTATGAACTAAATAACATGCATGAATTAGACTCAAAATTCAAAAGATAGGCTAAGAATGACAAGAATACATGAACAAATGTATCTAGAATTCAATCAACAAAATAAAATTCAACACAAACTTGGAACATAATGTGACAATTACTATGACTAAACATGACTTTAAGACAACATGGATTAAGTGATTTACACTTAGATTTTGGAAGAACATTTAGATCTAAGGTTCAGCACAAGAATATTATGAATGAAAAATGATAGAACCTAAAATCAACACAAAAACAAGATTCAAGAGTAGATCTACAAAATTTGAACCATAGAAATGCAAGAACAAGTGTAGATCTAAGATTTAATCGGTTTTTTTTTTTTTTTGAATCTACTCTAAACAGCACCAAACCACAAGAAAATGGAGGATATACATGGAGAATAAGATGAAGAACAAGGAATTAAAGAGAATTCAAGGAACAAAAAGATAGAGGAAGCAAAAGAACATCACCTAGATGAAGATGCTCTTGATACCACATGTTGTAAACTCCATTGGAGCTTGTAGGCCTAGGATCTTCTTCATCAATGGATTCCTTTGCTTCTTGGAAGATAAATGGCAGTGGAATGGAGAAGGAAGAGAGAGAGGAGATGCCACTTCAAGGAGAAGATGAGTCTAGAAGAAGCTCACCACCATAGGAGGCCATGGATAAGGGCTTGGAGGAAGAAGGAGATGAATGAAGGGAGAGGGAGAGAAGAGCACGAAATTTTGTGCTCTAAAAGAGCTCTGAAATCTGAAGTTAATATTCAAATGATCAAAGTTCTAAAAAAATGCACACACATGACCTCTATTTATAGCCTAAGTGTCACACAAAATTGGAGGGAAATTCAAATTCCACTTGAATTTGAAATTGAATTTGTGGAGCCAAACTTTGGAGCCAAAATTTCACTAATTATGATTAGTGAATTTTAGTTATGGTTCAGCCCACTAATCCAAGATCAATTCCAAGATTCTCCACTAAGTGTGCTTAGGTGTCATGAGGCATGAAAAGCATGAAGGACATGCACAAAGTGTAACTATATGATGTGGCAATGGGGTGTAGTAAGCAAATGCTCACCTCCCTCTCTAAAATTTAATTGGATTGGGCTTCTACCAATTCAATTAAACTTATTTCCAACCACACACATCAAATATCCACTTAGTGCATGTGAAATTACAAAATTACCCCTAATACAAAAACTAGTGTAGGTGCCCTAAAATACAACGACTGAAAAAATCCTATATTTCTAGGGTACCCTACCTACAATATGGAACCCTAAATACAAGGACCAAATATAATGACATCCTAGTCTAATATGTACAAAGATAATTGGACCCAACCTTGGCCCATGGGCTCAGAAATCTACCCTGAGGTTCATGAGAACCCTAGGGCCTTCTTCAGCAGCTCTAGCCCAATCTTCTTGGAGCCTCTTGCTCATGGTTCTAGTGACTGGTCCCTTCCTAGGGAGGATTGCTTCATAAAAAGTGTTTTTCAAGAGATTTACTCTTTGGTAATCGATTACCAGAGGATGTAATCGATTACTAGTGGCCAAAAATGGTTTACAATAGTTATTAAAAATTTGAATTCAAATTTTAGACTGTGTAATCGATTACACAATATTGGTAATCGATTACCAGCAATTAATAAACGTTTTAATTCAAATTTTAAAACCTGTAATCGATTACACAAAACCTGTAATCGATTACCAGAGGAGATTTTTAGAAAATTATTTCTAAGAGTCACATCTTTTCAAATAGTTTTTACATGACCACCAAAGGTCTATATATATGTGACTGGAAACACGAATTTGCTCAGAGTTTTTTCATAACAACAAGTCTTATTCTCTCAAAGAGAAAAAACATTTTATCCTCTTAAGAATTATTTGGCCAATACAGTTGCAATTCAATAAGGAATCAATTGAGTGTTCAAATTGTAAAATCTATCTCTTTCAAGAGAGATTCATTCTTCTCTTGTTTCTAAATTCTCAAAGGGGATTGAGAGACCGAGGGTCTCTTGTTGTAAAAGAATTTTGAACACAAAGGAAGGATTGTCCTTGTGTGTTCAGAACTTGTAAAAGGATTTTACAAGATAGCGGAACTCTCAAGCGGGTTGCTTGGGGACTGGACGTAGGCACAAGGGTGTGGCCTAACCAGTATAAATCTGAGTTTGCACTTTCTCTTCCCTTAAACTCTTTTATTTATTATTGCTTTATATTTATATTCAGATTGTTCTATTTGAATCATTCTTTAAGAGTTCATTTTTAAGGGAATTTGTAACTTGCATAGAAAGTGAAATGAAATTTTAATTGGGGAAATAGTTTGCAATATCTTAATTCAACCCCCCTTCTTAAGATATCTGAGGTCACTTGTCTAACAAGTGGTATCAGAGCTTCATTCTTGTATAAAGTTTAGAAGCTTCAAGAATAATGGCCTCAACAAACTTCTTATTTCCAGAAGGAAATTCAATCAATAGACCTCCAATCTTTAATGGAGAGGGTTACCATTACTGGAAAACCGAATGCAAATTTTTATTGAGGCAATAGACTTAAATATTTGGGAAGCCATAGAAATAGGGCCTTATATACCCACCACAGTAGAAAGAACCACAATAGATGGGAGCACAACAAGTGGAAGCACAACAATAGAAAAACCTAGAGATAGATGGTCTGAAGAGGATAGAAGATGAGTACAATATAATTTAAAAGCCAAAAACATAATTACATCTGCCCTGGGAATGGATGAATATTTCAGGGTTTCAAATTGTAAGAGTGCTAAGGAAATGTGGGACACTTTACAAGTAACACATGAAGGCACAACAGATGTTAAAAGATCTAGGATAAACACATTAACTCATGAATATGAATTATTTAGGATGAATGCAAATGAAAGCATTCAAGACATGCAAAAGAGGTTCACACATATAGTGAATCATCTTGAAGCCTTAGGGAAAGATTTTCAAAACGAAGATCTCATAAACAAAGTATTAAGATGTCTAAGTAGAGAATGGCAACCTAAAGTAACAGGCATTATGATGGAAGCTTGCTTGTGGGGCTTCTATGGAGGCTGGATCTTTGAGCTTCAATGAGGTCCTTTAATGGTGATTTTCCACCATGGAGATGCAGCGGAAGACAAAGGAGAAGAGGTGAGAGGAGGCGCCATCCACTAGGGAATAAGCCATGGAAGAAGGAGCTTCACCACCAAGATGAGCCTTGGATAAGAAGGTTGGAGAGGGTGCTTCATTGGAGGAAAAGAAAGAGGGAGAGAAAGAGAGAGGGGGGAGCACGAAATTGAAGGAAGAAAAAGGGAGAGAAGTTGAACTTTGAGTGGTGTCTCACAAGACTCTCATTCATCAAAGTTACAACAAGTGTTACACATGCTTCTATTTATAGACTAGGTAGCTTCATTGAGAATCTTTCTTGAGAAAACTTCCTTGAGAAGCTTCTTTGAGATAACTTCCTTGGGAAGCTAGAGCTTAGCTACACACACCCCTCTCATAACTAAGCTCACCTCCTTGAGAAGATTCCTAAAGAAGCTAGAGCTTAGCTACACACACCTTTCTAATAGCTAAGCTCACCTCCTTAAGAAGAGGAGCTAGAGCTTAGCTACACACCCCCTATAATAGCTAAGCTCACCCCCATGACAAAATACATGAAAAAACAAAAAAGTCCTTACTACAAGGACTACTCAAAATGCCTCGAAATACAAGCCTAAAACCCTATACTACTAGAATGGCCAAAATACAAGGCCCAAACAAAGGAAAAACCTATTCTAATATTTACAAAGATAAGTAGGCTCATACTTAGCCCATGGGCTCGAAATCTACCCTAAGGCTCATGAGAACCCTAGGGCCTTCCCTTGGATCTCTGGCCCAGCCTAGTTGGAGTCTTTTTATCCAATGCCCTTGCGGGGTAGGATTGCATCATTCCCTCCACCTTGGAAAGGATTTGACCTCAAATCCTGAGGTTTTTCATACTCTGGGCTCCTTCCCTGAACACCTGTAAAAAGAACAAAAACATAGGTATTAGTGGTGTTTGGTATGTTGAAGTAAGGTAAGGTCTGAAAATCCATTTCTTGGGCATCTTCCCATGAAGGAACATGGTTCCTCACCATCTCAATGAGTGGTGCTACAAGTATAGAAAAATATGAGACAAACCTTTTGTAAAAGTTTGTTAAGTCATGGAAGCCCCAAATTTTTCTTATACTTGGTGGAGTGGGCCACTCAGGTATAACCTTTATTCTCTTAGGGTTCATGGGAACCCCTTGATCACTATTTGAAAAATTAAGAAAAGTAACACAATAAAACATACCTTTTTCTGTATTTTCATATTGATTATTCCTACCAAAAAGTATGACAAACCTAAGGTGTCCCATATGAGTACCTAAGTTTGTATTGAAACTAAAAATAAGAACAAACCTACCTAATGGGTCCCTATGTACACACACCATGAAGATGTTAGGTGCATGAGTGATTTTACAAAAAAGGGTTGCACCACTCAAAACATTCATCATACCACCTCTTTTAGGGACTTGGTGCCTAATAATACCTATTTTGGGCACCAACAAAGCACAAGGATTTAAGCTCTTGCGAACCAAACCCCCATCCAACAACTTCTTTACTTGAGGAATAAACTCAAGCCCAAGAGGTGTGGCAATACTAGCAAGAGTCTTTTTACAAAAGAGAAAATGTGGAGGTTGTCTAAGAGGGAAAGTTTCTTTAATGTTTGTCTTTATTGTAAAATGAATTTCCTTCTTAGCTAACCTCTTGGAGGAAACACTTACCTCCTTACACTTCTCTTTAACCACTAATGATTGTCCTTTTTCTTGGGGGTAGATTTCTTCACTAGATTCTTCCCCTTTTGCTTCTTCACTTTCACTAGAGGAAGGTGGAGTAGTAGCCTTATCTTGGCTAATATAAATGTCTTGCCGCTTCATAATCATGGTTTTTGTGGTGGGGCATTGAGAAGTAATGTGTCCTCTTCCAAGACATTTAAAGCACTTTATAGAGCTAGTTTTCTCTTGCATACTAGCCTTAGGGGCTTGCTTTTCTATTGTCTTCCCCTTATCATCTTTGGGCTTAGAAGGTGTCACCCCTAAGATGCCTTGACCTTGGTCTTTCTTTGGATAAGAGTGAGAGCCATAAGATTTTGACGTAGACTTCTTTTTAAGTTGTTTCTCTACCCTTATTTCCCAATCTAAGTTAGCCTCTACATTGTCCTTCCTATAGAAGTATGGGAGGTTAATGTTAGCCTCTTGAGGCTTTTTTTCCTTTTCTCTCCTATGTGAGTGAGGTCTAAGATGTGACCTATGCCTTCCTTCGTAATAGTCACAAAGTTCTTCACTTAGGCTCTTGCAAGAGTTATGACTACTATTGGAGGTATATTTTTCTCTTTTCATTTCTTTCATTATTTTTCTTCTTTCTTCCTCTCTTATTTTCTTTCTTTCATCTTGACTTATTTCTTCCACTCTTTTTTTTTCCTTTTTCTTTTCTCTCTTGTTTTTCTTTCCATAACTTGATGGAACTCAACTCATCTAAGATTCTAGATAAAGGGTCTTTATGACTAGTACCCTCGCCATTAACACTAGATGAATGATGACTCATGTTGGTTCCTAAGTTGTGGTTCTTTCTTGTTGGAGGTTTGAAAACAAAAGGTAAAAGAAACTATGGTTGAAACTAGCCAAAATAAACACTAAAAGAGGTGTGAAAGATAAGGTAAAAACTAATTGGTAAAATGAAAGCTATCTAGGCGGTTTGACAATGGAAGGGAAAAGAAATAAGCTACGAAAGTAAGCAAGAAATGTAAACTAGGCGAATCCTAAGAGTGTTTGGATGACCACATTTAAGGTTCCCAACAAAACACTCACAATCCTAAGGTAAAATTGCCTAAAATTATTACACACAAAGGTAAGTAGGGTGACCTATTGGAGGCTCCCAACATACTTCCAATGAAAGGCCTTTTTGTTACAAAATTTGAAAGCAATGAAAGTAAAGTAAATTGTCAATTACAAAATTGCAAAAAAGGTCCTCAATTTTGGTGGTTTTTCTCTCTTTGGTGATTCACTCAATTTGGAGTGCTTCTTAGTCCAATAGCTCATAAGGTGGTTGGCCCCTTGCTTCTTGACTCAAATTCTTCAAGGGATGGCACCAATCCTCCTTTCCAATTCCCTATATGGCAGCTCACAAACAAGGAAACAAAGAGACAAGCAATAACCAAAGAACAAAAAATGAAATGAAAGTTAAACCATGGAATTTTAAGAAGACATTTTTTCAAGGATTATTCAACAATTAAAGCAATGAAAAGGACATAGAAGCAAGTTAGGACTCAAAGAGAAACTTAGAATGGCTCTAGAGTAGAGTAAAAAAACTAAAAAAAAAGACTCAACAAACCTCTAGCTTTGGCACTTGTTTTCACACTAATTTTATATTGAAATTTCGGAACTAAGATTGGTATAACATAGGCACCAATTATAGAATAAATTTTGAGCCAAAACAACAAGCACAGTTCCCTTTCACTTTTTTTTTGGATACTGATTTTTTCTGTCAAATTGTGTGATTTTTATTATTTTTTCCTTTTATCCAAATTACCTGGTTCTTTTTTTATAACTTTTTTTCAGATTTCTAGAAAATTAAGTAAAAATTTCAGCTCAAAATTCAAAGTAACCAATTCTCAGTAATTTTTACAACTTTGTATGTCCAAGCTGGCAGCACCAGCGATTTTTTTTAAGCATGGTATATTGATTGCATTGGGCTTACTTTCAACCTTCCTATGTATGTTGAACTCACTAGGATTGTTTACCACAGTTTTAGAAGTTCAATATTCACTTAGGATCAACATTTCAGCCAGCAATTCAATCACCAAAACTCAAATTCACAATAGACACAATCATAAGGAAACCTAAAAGTTCAAGAAAAGGTTCACAATCAAAGACTCTCTAAGAATTTTGCATGAACATGTTAAGGACTAATTAACATGAAAGATTTGACTCAAATAAAATAATAGACTAAAATAATTTCATACACTCATGAACAAATGTGTTAGACAAAGAAACAAGAAAATAAAATTCAGCACAACATAAGAAATCTTATGTGACAAGTTTCATGACTAGACATGACTTCTATGACTAACCTACAATAGGTGAACAAGTCACTCTAGATTTTTGAGGTTTTCTTCTACTTTAATATTTTTGTAAGAATTTTATGGTTTAGGTTTCAGCCACAAAAAATAATAAGACAAAACTCAAAGGAACCTAAACTCAACACAATTCATGGTTCAAGAACAAGAACAAGAATTTTGAACCATAGAAAATCAAATCTCGCTTCTATAGCAAGTTTAATCGGTGGAAACTCTAAAGAATCATGTTAACAACATTTAGCACAAGACATGTGAGGAGATACATGGAGAAAAATGAAGAAACAACAATGGAAGAAAAGGTAAAGCAAAAAGTTAATGGAGGTTTAAGGAGCACCTACTTGAAGCTTTTGTGCTCTAATTACCACTTGATGGAAGCTTGCTTGTGGGGCTTCTATGGAGGCTGGATCTTTGAGCTTCAATGAGGTCCTTTAATGGTGATTTTCCACCATGGAGATGCAGCGGAAGACAAAGGAGAAGAGGTGGGAAAAGGGAGAGGGGGGAGCACGAAATTGAAGGAAGAAAAAGTGAGAGAAGTTGAACTTTGAGTGGTGTCTCACAAGACTCTCATTCATCAAAGTTACAACAAGTGTTACACATGCTTCTATTTATAGACTAGGTAGCTTCCTTGAGAATCTTTCTTGAGAAAACTTCCTTGAGAAGATTCTTTGAGATAACTTCCTTGGGAAGCTAGAGCTTAGCTACACACACCCCTCTCATAACTAAGCTCACCTCCTTGAGAAGATTCCTAAAGAAGCTAGAGCTTAGCTACACACACCTTTCTAATAGCTAAGCTCACCTCCTTAAGAAGAGAAGCTAGAGCTTAGCTACACACCCCCTATAATAGCTAAGCTCACCCCCATGACAAAATACATGAAAAAACAAAAAAGTCCCTACTACAAGGACTACTCAAAATGCCTCGAAATACAAGCCTAAAACCCTATACTACTAGAATGACCAAAATACAAGACCCAAACGAAGGAAAAACCTATTCTAATATTTACAAAGATAAGTAGGCTCATACTTAGCCCATGGGCTCGAAATCTACCCTAAGGCTCATGAGAACTCTAGGGCCTTCCCTTGGATCTCTGGCCCAACCTACTTGGAGTCTTTTTATCCAATGCCCTTGCGGGGTAGGATTGCATCACATTACTGAATCAAGAGATTTATCTAACATGACTCTTGCTACTCTATTTGGAAAGTTACAGGAACACGAAATGGAATTGTTGAGATTAAATCAACATGAAGAAAATGACAAGAAAAAGAAGGGAATTGCTCTTAAAGCCTCATCTTCAATCCAAGAAGAAAGTGATAAGGAAATTGATCTAGATGAAGATGATGATCTTAGCCTTTTTGTAAAAAGGTTCAACAATTTTCTGAAAGTCAGAGGAAGTCAAAGGCGACCAAATTTTAAATCTAAAAGAAAGACAAAAATCTCATCTTCTACTCCAAAATGCTTTGAATGCAATCAACCTGGACATCTGAGGGTTGATTGTCCTATCTTCAAGAAAAAGATGGAGAAATCAGAAAAGAAAAATTTTAGTGAAAAGAAAATGAAGAAAGCGTACATCACATGGGAAGACAATGATATGGAATCTTCTGAAGATTCAGAAAATGAAGAGATAAACCTCTGTCTAATGGCTAAAAGTTATGAAAGCGATGAAGAGGTAATATCTTCAAATAACTTATCCATTTCTTTTGATGAATTACAAGATGCATTTGCTGATTTGCATAAAGAGTCAATCAAACTTGCAAAGTTAGTTTCATCTTCTAAGAAAACAATTTCAGATTTAGAAAATGAAATTTCAAAATTAAATAAAGAATTAGATCATCTTGGAACTGAAGTTTCAATTTCTAAATCAAATGAAAAAGTTCATATCTCTACTATTTTTGACAAGCAAATATCTGATTCTTGTAGTTGTTGTGGAAAATATGAAAAAGAAATTAAAGATTTGAGAAACTCACTTGCAAAATTTTCTTATAGTAAAAATAATTTAGATGTCATATTAGGAAAACAAAGATGTGTCTCTAATAAGGCTGGAATAGGATATAAACCTGAAAAACAACAAAGATTTCATAAAAACCTCTTTACTTCTACACAAAAATATAATACTAGTTCTATCACTTGCTTTTACTGTGGAAGAAAAGGGCATGGCACATCTACTTGTTATTTTAAAAAAAACTACAACAACATTAAAATGATATGGGTCCCAAAAGGATCTTCAGTCTACACTAACACACAAGGACCCAATAAAGTTTGGGTACCTAAGTCAAAAACTTGATTATGTAGGTGTCCTTGAGGAAGGAATGGTACATAGATAGCGGATGTTCAAAACATATGACTAGAGATGCATCAAAGTTTACACATATCTCTCCCAAGAAAAGCGGGCATGTAACTTATGGTGACAACAACAAAGGTAGAATCCTTGGAGTTGGTAAAATAGGTACAAATTCTTCAAACTCCATTGAAAATGTTCTACTTGTTGAAGGTCTTAAACACAGCCTACTTAGTGTTAGTCAATTATGTGACAAAGGCTATCTAGTATCATTTGATTCTCAAAAATGTCTTATAGAACATAAGCATGACATTAATATAAAGCATGTAGGATATAGAGTCAACAATGTATACATGATAGACTTAAGCCTAAAACTAGATAACAATCATTGTTTTCTTAGCAAAGATGATTATCCATGGTTATGGCATAAAAGAATTGCACACATAAACATGGATCACTTAAACAAATTAATTTCAAAAGATTTAGTAGATGGTTTGCCTAAATTAAAATTTGAAAAAGATAAACTATGTGATGCATGTCAAAAGGGAAAACAAACTAGAGTCTCATTTAAACCCAAAAATATTGTTTCAACCACTCAACCCTTACAATTATTGCATATGGATTTATTTGGTCCATCTAGAACCATGAGTTTTGGAGGAAATTACTATGCTCTTGTCATAGTTGATGATTTCTCTAGATATACATGGACATTATTCATTACTCATAAAAGTGATGCATTTCAAGCATTTAGGAAACTTGCTAAAGTTATACAAAACAAGAAAAATATTAAGATTCATGGGGGTGAATTTGAAAACAAAAATTTTGAATTATTTTGTGATGAACATGGTATTGAGCATAATTTTTCTGCACCTAGAACCCCTCAACAAAATGGAGTTGTTGAGAGGAAAAATAGGTCATTGGAAGAAATTGCTAGAACTTTATTAAATGATACTTCTCTTCCAAAATATTTTTGGGCTGAAGCCGTGAATACTGCATGTTACATCATGAATAGGGCCTTAATAAGACTCATTTTAAAGAAAACCCCATATGAGTTATATAATGGTAGAAAACCTAACATTTCACATCTTCATGTTTTTGGTTGCAAATGTTTTGTGCTTAATAATGGTAAAGATAATCTAGGAAAATTTGATGATAATTGGATAATTGCTATGCAAGAAGAACTGAATCAATTTGAAAGAAACAATGTGTGGGAACTTGTTGAGAAACCTAAAAACTATCCCATAATAGGAACAAAATGGGTATTTAGAAATAAGTTAGATGAACATGGAATAATCATTAGAAATAAGGCTAGATTAGTTGCAAAAGGATATAATCAAGAAGAAGGTATAGATTATGAAGAAACATATGCTCCAGTTGCTAGATTAGAAGCCATTAGAATGCTCATAGCATATGCATCCATAATGAATTTTAAGCTTTATCAAATGGATGTTAAAAGTGCTTTTCTAAATGGCTTAATTCAAGAAGAAGTATATGTTGAACAACCACCAGGTTTTGAAATATTGGATAAGCCAAATCATGTCTATAAATTGAAAAAGGCTTTATATGGCTTGAAACAAGCCCCTAGGGCTTGGTACGAGCGTCCAAGTAAGTTCCTTTTAGAAAAGGACTTCTCTAGAGGAAAAGTGGATACTACTCTTTTTATAAAAAGAAAATCACATGATATTTTATTAGTTCAAATTTATGTTGATGATATTATTTTTGGATCCACTAATGAATTTTTGTGCAAGGAATTCTCCCATGACATGCAAAGTGAGTTTGAAATGTCAATGATGGGAGAATTTAATTTCTTTCTTGGATTGCAAATTAAACAAACCAAGGATGGTATCTTTGTCAATCAATCCAAGTATTGCAAAGAGTTAATCCACAAATTCGACATGAAAAATGCTAAGCACATGGCTACACCAATGAACACTGCTTGCTATCTAGATTAAGATGAAATCGGTCAGTCAATAGATATTAAGCAATATCGAGGTATGATCAGATCACTTCTTTATTTATCTGCTAGCAGACCTGATATAATGTTTAGTGTGTGTATGTGTGCTAGATTTCAATAAAATCCTAAACAATCACATCTTAGTGCTGTTAAAAGAATCATAAGATATTTAGTAGGCACTATGAACATAGGATTATGGTATCCTAGAAATTCCACATGCACCTTAATTGGATATTCTGATTCAGACTTTGCCGGTTCTAAAATAGATAGAAAGAGCACAAGTGGAACTTGTCAATTCATTGGATCAGCTCTAGTTTCTTGGCATAGTAAGAAACAAAATAGTGTTGCTTTATCCACTGCAGAAGCGGAATATATTTCTGTCGGCAGTTGTTGTGCACATATCTTGTGGATGAAACAACAACTTTCTGACTATGGAATCCTTCTTGACCATATACCTATTAGATGTGATAATACAAGTGCAATTAATCTTTCCAAAAATCCAGTTCAACACTCTAGAACTAAACATATAGAAATTAGGCACCATTTTCTAAGAGATCATGTTTTAAAGGGAGATTGTGTATTAGAGTTTGTTGATACAAAGAATCAACTTGCTGATATCTTCACAAAACCTCTCCCAAAAGAAACATTCTTCTCTATTAGAAGGGAATTAGGCCTCTTAGATGTTAGTGATTTAGATAAATAAGGATTGATTGATTAATTTATTTTTATGATTGATTGTCAGTGTTAAGTATGTTACTTTGCTTGATTTTGTTTAAATTCTTGTTATTATGATAGGCTTTATGAATTATTGTGTGTTTGATGTTTGAATGATTGAATTAAATGCATTAGTAGTGATGATTGATAGTATTAGATGTATTTAGCATAGACATAGGTAATTTTTAGAGAAACTAGCCTAGTTTATGCTCTGGTAATCGATTACCATTCTGTGTAATCGATTACACAAGAACAGGCAGCCTGTAATCGATTACAACATCCTATAATCGATAACCAAAAGGCTTACTACTCCTGTAATTGATTACCATACCTTGTAATCGATTACACTTCATCCCCTTCTATAAATACCCACGAAACCAGTCACACTGTGCAGCCTTAGCCTCGTTCTCGAGCCTCTTTCATCCCTAATTTTCAAATTCTCATATCTTCCTCAATTCTTCACCAAAACACGTCCCGTAAAGCCCAATCTTCCTCTTTTTCACTCCTCTTTCGATTCCACCAATTGAAATTCACTAAAACTTCATCAAATGGCTGAATCGTCAAAGAAGAGAAAGGGATCATCCTCCACCGCCGCTGCTGTTGCCCATCGCCGCCATGGACCATCCGAAGCACCCACAACACCTATCCATCCTTCCTTTTCATCTTTAAGATCATCCACTTTGTTTTCTTCCGATGATCAGCGTCTACGGTACCTCTCTCAATTTTCTTCTAGGATCATTTTAGACCCTAAGTACCTAGACATAGATTTCTTCAATGATGAGACATTTGATTGTTATCAAGTGTTTCAAAATTCTGGCTTGGTTGATTTCATGTCTTTAAAATTGCCTTATTATCCTGAACTTGTCAAAGTCTTTAAAATTGATTTCAATGATGGCATTCTTTCTTCTGAGGTGCATGGTATTCCCATGATCATTGATCAATCATTGTTCTTTTCTTTGACTAAACTTCCCAGTCAAGGTGCACCTTTTGAGGGCACCATTGTTGATGACTAGAAATTTGATTATTCTAGTCATGATGCTCGTCATATGGTTTGCAATGACCAGCCTGAAATGACCGGTAGATTACAGGCCGGATCATTAACTTTTGATAATCGCATCATGCACTACATTATTGTTAGAATTTTGCTTCCCCGGTCTTCAAATTTGGCTCAAGCCTCTGAGGAGGATTTGATTTTGATGTGGGCTTTTCTTATCGGTCGTCAGATCGACTGGGCTCACTTGGTTCGGTACCGAATGCATAAGGCATTACGGGCCAATGCACCTCTCCCTTACCCTCAATTGGTCACTCTATTTCTCCGTCATTTTCAAATTCCGCTTGATGATGAACCATTTGTTCAAGTCAAGCGTTACTTTGCTATTGGTGTTGGTGCAGTGACTTCTTTTGGATACCGTAAGGATCAGAATGGTCAATGGCTGAAGAAAGATGCACTTCCTCCTCAAGATGAGCGTACTCCTTCTCCTCCTCTTCAGCGAGATGATTCAACCCACATGACTGAAGTTCTTTCCAAGTTACGGGGTCTTCGTACTTATGTTGGCGACCGTTTTGATTCTCTGGATAATCGCTTTGCTGGCATGGATATCCGTCTCACACAACTTGAAGAAGATGTGGGTTATATTCGTCAGAGCTTCGACCTTCCACCACCACCTCCACCTTCTTAGAGTTTAGTTTCTAATTTTCTTTCAAGCCTTGTATTTAGGCTATGGTAGTTGAGTTATCATTTTCTGCACTTTATTTATCTTTTAGTATTTGGACTTGAGTCTTTTATGTTTAGATTCTATGTGGTTTTGAATTATGACTGTTTGGATTACATTTTGGTTATGACTTATTTATGATTTTGGTTGGTTATTACTTATAATTGATCTTTGTCCACTTCATTATTTTATCTGTATTGATTCCCACGAACTTTGGCTTTTTGATGTTGCCAAAGGGGGAGAAAAATGGGGTGGTAGAGAGAAGCTTAGAAAAAGCTTAGAAATCAAGTGATAATCAATTCCATAACATAGGGGGAGTGAACGTGCAATATATTATGCGTATACATTGCTTGCTTGTATCTTGATTTCAGGACTTATAATGTCATCATTAAAAAGGGGGAGATTGTAGAAGCAAACGACTTTGATGTTTTGATGATGATCATGATGATTTCATGCAAATGATGCAAATGCGCTTTTCAAGTTTAAATTCAAGACAATGATTCAAGAATACAAGACACAACATCAAGATGATCGCTAGTATTTTTAGGAAGGGAATTCCTAATTGA
Organism: Glycine max; assembly: GCF_000004515.6. NCBI lineage: Eukaryota > Viridiplantae > Streptophyta > Magnoliopsida > Fabales > Fabaceae > Glycine > Glycine max. The sequence continues at coordinate 18,353,704 of NC_038252.2, read as the reverse complement.
TTTAGCAAAAGGTTTGGCCAAGTAATTTAAGTTAAAAAGTGTTTTTCAAGATATTTACTCTCTGGTAATCAATTACCAGAGGATGTTATCGATTACCAGTGGTCAAAAATGGTTTACAACAGCTATTAAAAATTTGAATTCAAATTTTAGACTGTGTAATCGATTACACAATATTGGTAATCGATTACCAACAGTTAATAAACGTTTGAATTCAAATTTTAAAACCTGTAATCGATTACACAAAACCTATAATCGATTACCAGAAGAGATTTTCAGAAAATTATTTCTAAGAGTCACATCTTTTCAAATAGTTTTTACATGACCACCAAAGGTCTATATATATGTGACTGGAAACACGAATTTGCTCAGAGTTTTTTCATAACAGCAAGTCTTATTCTCTCAAAGAGAAAAAACATTTTATCCTCTTAAGAATTCCTTGGCCAATACAGTTGCAATTCAATAAGGAATCAATTGAGTGTTCAGATTGTAAAATCTATCTCTTTCAAGAGAGATTCATTCTTCTCTTCTTTCTAAATTCTCAAAGGGGATTGAGAGACCGAGGGTCTCTTGTTGTAAAAGAATTCTGAACACAAAGGAAGGATTGTCCCTGTGTGTTCAGAACTTGTAAAAGGATTTTACAAGATAGTGGAACTCTCAAGCGGGTTGCTTTGGGACTGGACGTAGGCACAAGGGTGTGGCCGAACCAGTGTAAATCCGAGTTTGCACTTTCTCTTCCCTTAAACTCTTTTATTTATTATTGCTTTATATTTATATTCTGATTGTTCTATTTGAATCATTATTTAAGAGTTCATTTTTAAGGGAATTTGTAACTTGCATAGAAAGTGAAATAGAATTTTAATTGGGGAAATAGTTTGCAATATCTTAATTCAACCCCCCTTCTTAAGATATCTGAGGCCACTTGTCTAACATTTAGATGCTTATAGAAATCAAATTCCTTTAGATCCCCAGGGATAGATGGAAGGATAAACATAATTCCAAATTTCTTCCCAACTCTCGAGCAAGAAATGCTCTGCTATGCGCTCTATCTCAGGAAGAGTACTCCAAAGTTCACAGCTTTAGAAGAGCCAATCAGATGTGGGACACCTTAGCCATTACTTATGAAGGGTCCTCTGAGGTAAAATGTAGCAAGTTGAGTCTTCTAGCATGTAAGTATGAACTCTTCAGTATGGAAGAGGGAGAAGATATAATGTAGCTCCATGTAGAGCTTATAGGCCTTGGATTTTCTTCATCAATGGAGTCATTTGCTTCCTGAAGATCAATGGCATCGGAATGGAGAAGGAGGAAAGGTGATTGGAGATGTCACTTCAAGGAAAAGATGACTCAAGTACAAGCTCAACACCATAGGAAGCCATGGATAAGAGCTTGAAGGTAGGAGAAGATGAGTGGAGGGAGAGGAGGAGAGGGGAACAAAATTTTGAGAGAGAGAAAAGGGAGAATAAGGTATGAACTTTGAAATATAATTTCTCAAATGATCAAAGTTGAAAAAATGCACACACAAGGCCTCTATTTATAGCCTAAGTGCCACAGAAAATTGGAGAGAAATTTGAATTTCTATTCAAATTTCACTTGAATTTGAATTTGAATTTATGGAGCCAAATATGGAGCCAAAATTTCACTAATTATGATTAGTGGATTTATGCTATGGTTCAACCCACTAATCCAAGATCAAGTCCAAGATTCTCCACTAAGTGTGCTTAGGTGTCATAAGGCTTGTAAAGCATGAAGGGCATGCACAAAGTGTGACTATATGATGTGACAATGGGGTGTAGCAAGCAAATGCTCAGCTCCCCCTTAGGCTGGTCCAAAATTTAATTGGATTGGGCTTCTCCCAATTCAATTAAATTTCTCTCCCAACACACACATAAAATAGTACACTTAATGCATGTGAATTTACAAAACTACCCTTAATACAAAAACTAGTCTATGTGTCATAAAATACAAGGGTTGAAAAATCCTAGATTACTAGGGTACCCTTAATACAAGGCACAAATATAATGAAGCCCTAATCTAATATGTACAAAGATTGTGGACTCATACTTAGCCCATAGGCCAAAAATCTACCCTAAGGATCATGAGAACCCTAGGGCCTTCTTCTACATCTCTGGCCCAATCTTCTATCCAATGCCCTTAGGGGGTAGGATTGCATCACCATTTTTCAACGTGCTCTTGTTGAGTACTTAAACATAGCCCCTTCTAAACTCCATCCCAATAGTTAGGCCATGGTGAGGGCATTGGAGGTCCTATGCCCTTTCTTTAACATCTGACTTAGTGTGTTGGTGTTCCTATACTTTTTTTAGATGAAATTGATGGGCAAGATCTATTAGGTCTCTTTTAATAGGATGTCCAAGAAGATGTTCGAGTTTGACTCGACCGTGTTTCGCCACTTCAAGGACTATTTCTTCAAGATCTTGGCTACTGACGTTGTGGCTGATGGGTTGCCACGCTTCTCGTTCTACTAGTAATTTGACCCCACTAGGTTCAAGTATTTCGATAAGGATCTATTAACCCTTATGGAGAAGGTCAACAAGGCTATCTTGGAGCTACTACGACCTTGCAGGATGTATAGACCTTTTTGTCTCTTCCCTCGGTGGACGATTCCCTCACTACCTTGGACGATAAATTTTGTGCCTTGTCTTCCTCTTTTGTGTCTGAAGTGTGTTATGGCCTGACTTAACACTTGATTTGTTTTGCTTGTTTTGCAGGTATAATGGGTGTCTTCACTTGGAGGCCCTTAGTGAAGTAGGTCGAACTTGTTGGTGGGACTGTGCCACGTATCGTCCCTCTTGCTAAAGAAGGGGGTCAACCCACTACTGGGGTTGGCCTTATTGATAAAGTTGTTGAGGTCTTCCCCAACATGCCTTCCTGTATTTTGGCTAAGAGGAAGCACGATGATGGTGTTGGGGTGTTAGGCTACAAGAAGTCAAGGGCCCCTTCCAGCCTTCGAGCTATGAGGGAAGCTGTCGAGTTAATGCTCGATTCGGGTCACTCCTCTAGTTTTCAAGGTTCGCCATAAGTTCTATCAGCCATCCAAGCTCCTGCTCCTATTGTTGCTGCTCCTGCTCCACCACCTCTACTGGCTGCATTTTTTTAGGAGATTTCTGCTTCTTCTATTGCTGCATCGGCTGCTTCGCTCGGTCCTATCGAGGTTCCTCCATCTGTAGTTGCTGCACCCTTGTTGAGTGAAGTGTGGCGACCACAAGTGCTCCTATGATGCCATTTCCTCCATCTTCAGCTCCACCATTTCCCCCCTTGGCTGTGTTGGCATCAGTGCCGCCTTCCACCTCTTTTCACCCTAGTGTTTATTTGGATCACATCTACACTTCTCGTGATGCTGATTCACTGTGGGGTATGGGTTACAAGCCTGAGTAGAAGACCTCGGTTGCCTTTGTGTCAACCTTTGATAAAAATCTTTTCCGATTAGCTAGGGTCCAGAATGTTACTAATTTTGCCAAGGTCTTCCTCCAACAAAGTTTGATGATCCTTGAAGAGAATGGGCAAAGGCACTAAGAGTCATTTGATTGAGCATTTGTAGTTTAAGATTTTTCTATTCTTCTTAGCTCAATTGACACCTCTTTAAACCTTATTTTTCACCTTAACTCAGTTTTGGTCTTAGGCAAATGATTGAGCTTAATTAAGAATTGTAGCTAATTTTTGGATTTTGTTCTTACTTGACCTATCTGCCTAGTGCAGGGTCTAGAGGATACTACAGAACTCCAAATGGAGCATGTGAGTTGTCCTTGGAAGTCTAACAAAAATATATTCAATTTTTTTACAAATAAGCTTTGGCCAATTCAGCAATTTCCAGGGTCAAATTAAGCTTGGCCAATTCAGTCACTTGAATAATTGGGTTGTGAGTTTGGGCTTTGTTTTGTGTAATTAGTTTAATTAGGAAGATTAGATGGGCCTAATCAAGGCCTATCCCTTCCTTTAGAGTATTCACTCTATATTATTAGTGGAATTTAGTTAGTTAGTTACTTCATTTTGTAAAAAAAAATATTTAGTTACTTTTTGTGCAAGCTTTAGGATCAAACTTTTTTTTCTCTTTTTCTCTCGACTGTTCTTAATTCTTCTTCCTCTTTTCACTTCTGTTTTCCTTTCTCTTGCATAAATTTCATGGCTTTTCCATTGGTGATGATCATGGAAAGCTAAAGACTTAATCAATCCAAGGATCCACTCCAAGCAAGGCTGAATTTGAGTTTTGGTTTAGTATTTCTAATCTTTGTGAATGTTCATCTTTTTCTTCAATCCTATTTTCAATTTTTATGATTATGATTATACTTAGTATTGGAAATGGATTAGGTTATGGATTCATTTCCTAATTTCAAAATTTAATCACAGATTTTTTGGATGATTTTCCAACCTAATGTGCGATTGCAAACAGTTTAGGGATTGATTCGATTGAACTATCTCTAATGCATTTGAATGAACTTTCACACTTTGAACATCATTCATAGTATCCATGATAATTTGATTTGCATTGGTTTGGTGAAATGGATTGATGCTATTAAACTTGATTCGTATTTTGTTTTGTTTTGTTCTGTTTCTTCATCTCTATTTTCATTCCTTTACAGTAAGAACCAGATTGAATCATATCTCTGAGTCGACCAAGGTTAATCCTGTACTTCATAATTTCCTAGTTTTTTTTTTTGAATTGATTCAACAGTCGTTAATAGAGAAACTTACAAGGATAGACCTTATGTACCTTAGATTTCTGTAGAGGGGCTCACCATGGGCAGACCTTAGGTTTAATGAGCTTCGGACCAGGGATGCATTCGTTCTAGGTATTGGCGAGGCTCACCAAGGGTGGACCTTGGGGTTGACAAGCCAGTGGAGATGCATTGAGGCTCACTAAGGGTGGACATTAGGTTTAATGAGCTTCAGACCAGGGATGTGTTCGTCTTGGGTTTTGGCAAGGCTCACCATGGGTGGACCTTGGGCTTGACAAGCCTGTACAGATGCATCGAGGCTCACCAAGGGTGAACCTTTGATTTGAAGAGCCTTTGGAGAAGAAAGACTCACCAAGGGTGGACCTTAGGTTTGATAAGCCTTTGGAGAAGTGAGACTCACCAAGGGCAGACCTTGGGTTTGATGAGTCTTTGGAGAAGCGAGACTTACTAAGGAAGAACCTTGGGTTTGACAAGCTTTTGGAGAAGCGAGACTCACCAAGGACAAAACTTGAGTTTGATGAGCCTTTGGAGAAGCAAGATTCAGCAAGGACAAACCTTGGGTTTGATGAGCCTTTGGAGAATGAGACTCACCAAGGGCAGGCCATGGGTTTGAAAAGCCTTTGGAGAAGCAAGACTCACCAAGGGCAGGCCATGGGTTTAACGAGTCTTTGGAGAAAGGTGACTCACCAAGGACGAACCTTGGGTTTGACGAGCATTTGGGAGTGAGACTCCCTAAGGGCAGACCTTGGGTTTGATGAGCCTTTGGAGCTACAACTAGGGATGCACCTATTTGGGTTTTTTCAAGGCTTACCAAGGACGAACCTTGGGTTTGACAAGCCTTTGTAGAGTTGACACAAGAAAATTATAAAAAGTGAAGGGATGTAGGATTTTATTCATCATAGTCAATTGAGTACAAATTCTCTATGTTACCCCAGATACACCTCGTTAAAACCTCTCAAGCCAAAACCCTGATTTTTCTCTTTTGGGACAAAAGACTTAAGTAGGAAAAAAAGTACAACACCTGGTATCATAATGGGTCATCTGAAGTAGAACTTTAGATGGGTAGCGTTCCATGTTCTTGGAATTGCTTTACCATCTAGTTCTTGTAGGGTTCCATGTTCTTAGATGGGTTTCGTTATCAGCGATGATGGCATAGGGGAGGCCATATCTGTATATGAGGTGTTTCCAAGTGAATTTTCCACCACGCTGGCTGAGATTTCACATAACAGCCTTGCCTCAATCCATTTAGTGAAGTAGTCGATGGTGAAGGGCTTTTGGCAACGGTCCCAGTATGTCCATTCCCTACATGGTGAAGGGGAACTCAAGCTATGGCATTTCCAAAACTGATTGGACTGCCCTCAATAGGAAAATCCACTCGTAATGATTTGATTACACCTCTGATTCTTGCGGAGGTTATCGCTCACGTCTTCGCTGGTGGTGTCTTTGTGTTCCTTGATCTTTTGCTCTGTCTCTTCGTCTGTCTGCATTGTGGTTTTTGTGGTGATCCTCTTGGTTTCTAAGGTGATCCTCTTGGTGTCTTTGTGTTGCATGACTATCTGGCCTCTTCACGAACTTGGCTAGATACCTAAGCTTGTATGAGTTTTTCAATTTTGTCTTTCAGGGCCAAACAATATTCTCTGTTGTGATCGTATTTGTGATGGTATCTGCAGTATTTAGTCATGTCCAACCCTGTCCTGGGAGGAAGTGGTAGAGGTAGTTTTATAGGTACCTCTGCGTTAAAAGCCTCCTCAAGGATTGTAGTGCGATTGGATGTCAGGGGTGTGTAACACTCGTACCTGGGTCCTTTTGGGAGAGGCGGGCATTTGTCTGGCTTTTGTCTTTTGTCTGACTTGTGTGAGTTAGTGTTGGTACCTCCTTCTCTCTTGTCATGCTTTTGTCCAGCTTGTCAGACCTCATTTCTGAACTTGGACATCTCTTCCATCTGGATGTAGCTTTCAACTCGTTCGCACAACTCGTCAATGCTAATATGGGTTTTTTGCATAGACTGTCTACAAACTTATCAGGTCGTAGGGCGAGGAGCATGGAGTGTCATGCTACCTCTGGATTGAGATTTTGGATCTGGACAACAATGTGTCCAAACCTGTCCATGAATTTCCGAAGAGATTCATCTTCTACTTGTCGCAAGCTAGCCAAAGTGGCCGATGTCATACAATGTGACCAGATGGTTGCATATTGTGAATTGAAATGCTCAATAAGAGTGTCAAACCTATCGATGGACCTTGGAGGAAACCCACTGTACCAAGTTAATGTCGCTCCTTTGAGGGATGTTGGGAAGGCATGACACAAGATTGCATCATTGTTCGAACCCGACAAGTGCACCGTATCGCGCAAGTAGTATAAAATGGTAAGAACCGAGTATCAAACTCTCGGGGAACTTGTGTTACTTGGTAAAGCTATATTCAGTGAATAGGTGTCTAGTATGAAATGAGATGTGTCAACTATGCACAAGTATGTAAACTAACTATTAAAAGGAAAATCACATGAGTAATGATGTGTAAAGACAAATAGGCAACACGTTGGTCTTCCTATTAGGTGCCTGATGTTAAAAGGATATTCTCTACTTAACAATGCTCATGTGTTCTATGGTGTCTCCTGAAATGCTAAACCATGATTCCTCATGATAATCTAGCCTAATCCTGATCAAGCATCATCCTCAGATTCCTCTTGCTGGACTAAACTCGACTAGAACCGCATTAAGACAAACATACAAACAACAAGGTTACCGTACCCCGATCCCTTGTGATAATACAATAAACTAGCCCTGTCCTATCAAGTTCAAAGAATCAGACCAGTTTCCACTGTTGAATGATCCTAAAAAAGCATGCATCTACGTGATCAAGGAAAAAACACACTGAAATGACGTACTGATAGCATAGAGAACACATAAAACATCATTAAATAGATATATAGGTATTTTCATAAAGTACCTACAAGGAAGAACCAACAGAGGATTTAGCTCTCCATAACTGGGAAGCTTCCTTTACAGCAAAGAGAAGAGAAAAATGAAGGATTGAAGAAATACATGCGGTGAGGATGTCTCCTCCACCTCTAGAACCTCACAATTACTCACAAACTCATCTCACGTTCTCAGGACGACTTCCTCTTCAAGCTCCATTCTCTGCAGGTCTTCACACAACAAAATCTCTCAAAACTCTCTGAATTCAGACCTTTCGCTCTCTAGAATCTCTCACATGCAGAAGCTCTTCGAGAAAATGGCCAAAATCCCCTCCAAAATCTGATTTCAGACTTAAATAGGTGGCCTTGTTGGTGCTTGCATGCTTAGCGCAACTCTAAACTGCTTAGGGCGCATTAGTGAGTTTTGGCTTAGTGCGCGTCTTCACGCTCAGCTGATGGACTCAAACAGTGCGCTTAGCGGATGGCTCACTAAGCCAACAGATTGACTTAGCGAGCAGATGGAAATCACTACTTCACAAACTTGCCTAATTAACTTGAAATTGAGAGGAAATGATTATTAAATACACAAAATGGGAATACTAAGTATTTATTACCTATCTTTAACAAAAAGTAATTACAACACTACAAAATAACCATAAATTGGAGGAGTTTGATACAATTTACATAGGTTTTATACACAAAAGTTATTCGTATTCATCGACTAACAACCAAATTTACAGTTTTGCTTGTCCTTAAGCAAATAAAGAACAACTCACTCATCCTCCAAGTGACAAAAACATGCAGTGACTATGTAAAAAGGTGTATGCACAAAAGTTATTGATTGCATGATAAAAGAATGAAGCAAAATTCCCTCATCACTTGTCTTTCACAAAGCATGCAGTTATTCAAAGAGAAGAATAAAATGTAACCTGTACAATTAGATGAAGTTAGGCATAAGACAGATATCAAGGAAAGTAGCTTAAACCATAGTCTCATGGCTTCTGTTTCACTCAAGCACAAATGTTTAAGCTATTCCTTAATAACAACTAGCAAGAGGTCCAATCTTTGAACTTCATCTCAAGCCATAAAGTCAGAAATGCATAAACAGAATTAGAAGGACTTTCACAGGCTTGTAGTGAGGCTTGGCTACAAAAAATCATTGGTTTTTCTAGAATTCAAAGGCTTAGATTCTAAGAGAGCACAAATCCTAGATTTATCCAAATGTTTCTTTCAATACAATTAGCTTACTCACTAGCCTTTCACTTTAATTTGCATTTGACCTTATTACACAACACACATTTCCTTTTATTGCTCTTTTTTTTAGCACACAAAAGGCTTGGCTTAGCACGCAGATGGGCCACTTAGCGAGTTCTGCATATCAAAATACCTACAACTCTCACTAAGCCTAGTTCTGGGTTGGCTTAGCTAAAATAATGCATCTTGATTATAGAAGGGTAGGAGCTTAGCGAATTATGGATCGCTTTGCGCTGCTATGGCCGCAAGGAATTGGGCTTAGCTTGCATGAGTTTCGCTTAGCTCAATGAAACCCAATTCTGGCCGTAAGGAAATGAGCTTAGCGATGACATGTCACGCTTAGCCAGTGAATACGATGCGCTTAGCGAGAAGGCCATCGCTTAGCCCAATTCAGATCGAATTGAAATAGGCTTAGCTTAGCCTTGGCCAGCTTAGCAGACCAAATCAGCCTGAGATGCAAGGGTTGAGCGCTAAGCGCCAGAGACTCTCGGCTTAGCGCATGACCAAATAAGTGCTTAGCGCGAGACTTGCGTGTAGAAGCAAGCTTCATAATGATGAATCAAGTTGATTCAAGTAGTTTTGATAATGACAAAGATGATGACAAAAAGCCCAAAGAATGATTTCAAGATTGAGTCAACAAGTTCAAGATTAATTTCAAGTTTCATGAGAAGAAATCAAGAAGGTTCAAGAATCAAGAGAAGTTTGATTTCAAGATTCAAGAAAAGATGAATTCAAGATTCAAGAGAAGAAATCAAGAAGACTTCACAATGGAAGTATTGAAAAGATTTTTCAAAAAACAAACATAGCACAATTTTATTTTTCAAAAGAGTTTTTCTCAAAATTTTCTAAGTTACCAAAGTTTTTACTCTCTGGTAATCGATTACCAGTTTCCTGTAATCGATTACCAGTGGCAAAGTTTGATTTCAAAAAGCTTTTAACTAAATTTGCAACGTTCCAATTGATTTCAAAATGGTGTAATAGATTACAAGATATTGGTAATCGATTACCAGTGTATTTGAACGTTGAAATTCAAATTCAATTGTGAAGAGTCACATCCTTTCATAAAATGCTTTATGTAATTGATTACATGGTTTTGGTAATCGATTAACAGTGACAAGTTTTGAATATAAATCAAAAGATGCAACTCTTCCAATGGTTTTAAGGTTTTTCTAAAGGTTATTACTCTTCCAATGGTTTTCTTGACCAGACATGAAGAGTTTATAAAAGCAAGACCTTGACTTGCATTTTTAACAACTTTTTCATATATTCTTTTACAACCTTTGAATCTCTTTGAACATCTTCTTGAACTTCTTCTCCTTCTTCCTTTGCTAAAAGCTTTCTGAGTTTTCTAGTTTCCAAACTTTGCTCTTTCACAGAAAACAAAAGTGTGTTATTCATCTTTTTCATTCTCTTCTCCCTTTTCCAAAAGAACGAAGGACTAACTGCCTGAATTCTTTTGTGTCTCCCTTCTCCCTTTTCAAAGAATTCAAAATGACACAGTATGAGAATTCTTTTGATTCTTCCCTTTCCCTTAAACAAAAGATTTCAAAGGACTAACCGCCTGAGATATCTTTTGTTTCCCCTTCACAAAGTTTCAAAGGACTAACCGCTTGAGAACTTTGTCTTAACACATTGGAGGGTACATCCTTTGTGGTAGAAGTAGAGGATACATCTACTTGGGTTGTTGTGACTGAGAACAAGAGAGGGTATATCTCTTGTGGATCAGTTCAAGTGGAGGGTACATCCACTTGGTTGTTCAAAGAGAACAAGGGTGGGTACATCCCTTGTCGATCTTTGCTTGTAAAGGATTTTACAAGGTTGAAAAGAAATCTCAAGGACCGCAGGTTGCTTGGGACTGGATATAGGCACAGGTTGTTGCTGAACCAGTATAAAACTCTTGTGTTTGTCTCCTTCTTCCCTACACTCTTTAATTTCTGCTGTGCACTTTAATTTTCGCTTTTACTTTTGGTTAAGTCTCTATTTTTGTTCTTTACTTTCTTAACATTATAGTAAAAGCCTAATTGAATCTAGTAACATTAAGAAGGATAGATTTTTAATTAGTAAAGGTTCATTAATAATTAATTCAACCCCTCCTTCTTAATTATTCCGAGGCCACTTGATCCAACATTGCGCTTAGCAAAAAGACTGTTTTTCAGAAAAAAAATTTCTAAAAGTTATAACACTGTCCTTTTCTCAAGAAGTTTGAAACCCTTATATCTATCATTTAAAAACAAGATGATATATCCCAATGTAATGATTATGAAGCAAGTTTCACATGATACAATGCATAAAATAAAACAAACTAACATAAATTCAAACTGGGTTGCCTCCCAGGAAGCACTTCTTTAACGTCATTAGCTTGACGCTTTTACCTCAATAGGTGATCAAATGTACTGTGCCATGTGCCCGTGTAAATTCTTTACCATGGTACAGTTTCAACCTTTGGCCATTTACTACCCATGTTCTGTCAGGATTCCGAGATTGTGGGTCGTATAGCTCTATTGCACCGTAAGATCAAACTTTCTTGATAATAAAGGGTCCAAACCATTTGGATTTAAACTTATCGGGAAATAATTTCAATCTTGAATTAAAAGCAGTACCTGTTGTCCCGGTTTGAAGTCTTTCTTCAATAGTTTTTTGTCATGATAGGTCTTGACTTTTTCTTTGTAAGGTCTTGAAGATTCATAAGCTGTTAATCGCATTTCTTCCAGCTCCAACAATTGGATCTTTCTGTGCTTCCTGAATGCCTTCTCATCAAAGTTTAGAAATTTCAGAGCCCAATATGCCTTGTGTTCCATTTCAACTGGTAAATGACATGATTTGCCATACACTAGTTGAAAAGGAGACAGACCAATTGGAGTTTTGTATGCAGTTTTGTAAGCCCACAGTGCATCTTCCAATTTGGCTGACCAATCTTTTTTGGTTGACGCCACTACTTTCTCTAGTATTTTCTTTAATTCTCTGTTGGATACTTCGACTTGCCCATTAGTTTGAGGGTGGTAGGGGGATGCCACTCTATGATTTACATGATATTGACTCAACACCTTTTGAAGTTGAGTATTACAAAAATGCGAACCACCATCACTGATTAAGATTCGAGGTACCCCGAATCGAGCAAAAATATTCTTCTTGATAAACTTCACCACAGTCTTAGCATCATTTCTTGAAGTGGTCATAGCTTCTACCCATTTAGACACGTAATCAACAGCTACCAAAATGTATTCATTTCTTGGAGATGAAGGAAATGGACCCATGAAATCAGTACCCCAACAATAAAAAACTTCAACTTCCATAATGTTTTGCAGAGGCATCTCTTCCCTTCGGGAAAATCCCCTCATTCTTTGACATTGGTCACACTTTAAGACATGGTGATGGGCATTGATTGAAGCCGTACCCGAATCAAATAAACATTAAAAATGCAGTATCTAGGAAGTGATCCTAGGTCGTCTCCCAACGAGTAATGGTCAACCAAACGTTCATAACAGATAGTAATAAAATAGTAACGAATTAGGGGGGGTTGTTTGTTTTTGTAAATTAAACAACGAGTAAATTTGAATTAGAAAATATCAGAATTAAAACACGTTGTTTCCCCTTGATTCACAAGCAAGTCTCTTATCCTAGGTTACGAGAATTTATCCTTTATCAATTCAACCACTTAGTCCAACCCTAAATTAAATTACTAAGTGAAATTTAACATGAGGCTGTAATTATGTGATTAAGCAACACATGCACCAATTAATCATGAACGAAACTGATCATTAAGCATGAACGTAAATTAAGCGTAGAGACAATTAATCAAGCACTAAGCATGCATGGATTAATAACAACAAATACAGAATAATTGGTGAAGAGGAGAAACTGATCAGAATTTAATAGTAATAATAAAACCTCAAAGAGAGTTGTGCTTGATTCTCAAGAGAAAACAAAGTTGGAGACTTAGCCTTCCATTAATTAGTAGAAAACGAAATTGCAGATTGAATCAGAAAACGAAATTTTATTGCTACGTGAATAGTCAAAACTGGAACTGCAAAACCTAAAATTATTCTTTCTCCCTAAAATGAAAAGTGACTAAAATGAAAAGAGAGGCTAAAACTAAAATGAAAAGAGAGGCTAAAACTAAAACGAAAAAGGAGAGCCTAAAACTAAAACCTTGGTGCTGTTATATAGGTTCTCAGCCCCAAAGCTTACAAATTTGTTTTAAGTCCAAGCCCATAAATAAAATAAAATCTAGATAAGATAAGATACGACAAAATCAAGATGAAATAAAATCTAGATAAGATAAGATAAGATCTAGATGAAATAATATCTAGATGAGATAAAATCTAGATATGATAAGATTTGGTAGAATAAAATTGTCTGCTCTCTTCAAGTCCAAGCCCAATTCTTGATTCAAGCCTAATTGCTTATAATTCTCCTGAAATTAAATTAAAAACACAAAATTAATCAAGTAGGCCCAAATGATAAAACTGCATAATTAATTTGACAATTAAGTCTAATCAGTAATTAAAATGGTGACAAAAAGGGTTAAGAAATATGAGAAAATGATGACACATCAAATCCCCTCACACTTAGTCTTTTGCACTCTTGGGCAAAATAAAAAAAAACAAAGCAAGGGACAAATCCAGAGACATTAAAGAGAAACAAATAAACACAACAACAATTACATATTTCTCAATGAATCTCAAGAAATGAAAAGAATGGGCAACATCCAACACGTAAAGAGTTAAAGAATGAAGGCCGTCATGAACATCATCCAAGCATCTCAAACATGGCAAGATAATCAATCAGCTCAAGAATGAAAAGTGATAAAGCCTCTCAAGATATGCACTCTATCTCACAAGTGTCTAGGCTACTGTTTACTCTCAGAGCACCCATGAAAACAAACACCACATAGACTTGGCAAGACTCTAAAATTGACAACCACATCACAAGCACATGCACATGAGGATCAAAAGGTCTTTTAAGGTTGTAATGGGGCCAAGGACAAGGTAGATGAAAGTATGGGATAGTAGCTAAAACCCAAAGGAATAGAGGAGCAATGGGGAATAAGTGGGAAGTAAGAAAAAGTAGTAAACCCCAAAACAAAAATTAAAAAGTAAACCCAAAACAAAATCAACCAAGTCCTCAAACCAATCCAAGTCTTCAAACCAAGACCTCATTTATTCAACTTCATTCTTTTTCTTTTTTTGATTTTTTTTGAACGTGAACAGTAGCAATTGAAATAAATTGAAAAATAAAGCAACAATTAGGCAATATATGTATATACATCAAGCATGGCCAAAATACATCATCAAGCATGGTCAACAAAAACATATCATCCAATGAAACGTACCTCCCCCATCACACTTATTCCCAAAACACTTCCAAAGCTCCAAAATTCCTTAAAGGTAGGGTGAAATCATGGTTTTTCACTTAAGGCTTGTAATGAGCTTCAAAACAAAGAAAGGGGAACATAGGCTCAAAGGGGCTATCAAAGGAATTAATTCAAGGTAGGCTCATTTGGCTAGAGGCTTATAAGAACAAAATGCCTAAATCATCTCCCAACATGCATGTGAAGCAAGAAGTATCAACAAGAGTCAAGCCAAGGCTATTGTGCAAGTAATCAATGGGACAAAACACACCGAATAAAATAGATGATGATGACTCAAATTCTCACTAAGGGTAAATCTATCACTTTCAATTTGAACTTTCAAGACTAACTTGACATGTAGAGAAAAATAAGGATTTCAATTCACAAAATGCCAAGAAACTCCTAATTCAAAAACAATTACCCATTACTTGTACATAACCTATAATTCAAAGAGGAACATGCAATGTTGTACACAAAACATAAAACCAAAATAACAAAATTAACCTAGAAAACCTAATAAAATTAAACTAGAATACTCAACAAAATTAAAGAACAATCTCCCCCCCCCCCCCCTCACACTTAAACAACACATTGTCCTCAATGTAGCACAATCATAAGATCAAGAACAATCAAAACAATCAATAAATTTGGACAAGTGCAATAAAAGTAAAGAATGAGACAGAAAAAGAAAACTCCCTAAGTCATGGCGGAGGAGAAGTAGGGTGAAGGAAGGAGGTCTCCTCCACCACTACATCCATTAAGGAGGGATTTGTGAGGAATGGTTTCAGCCGGTGTCCATTGACCTCGAAGCTCTTATCTATGGACTCACTTTTGATCTCAACTGTACCATAAGGAAAAACATTAGTTACCACAAAAGGACCAATCCACTTTGACCTCAACTTACCACTCATGAGTCCGAGCCTAGAGTTATACAATAAAACTTTCTATCCAACCACGAAGTTCTTCTTAGCTATCAAGCTGTCATGGAACTTCTTGGTCTTTTCCTTGTAGAATTTGGAATTCTCCTCCACCACTACATCCATTAAGGAGGGATTTGTGAGGAATGGTTTCAGCCGGTGTCCATTGACCTCGAAGCTCTTATCTATGGACTCACTTTTGATCTCAACTGTACCATAAGGAAAAACATTAGTTACCACAAAAGGACCAATCCACTTTGACCTCAACTTACCACTCATGAGTCCGAGCCTAGAGTTATACAATAAAACTTTCTATCCAACCACGAAGTTCTTCTTAGCTATCAAGCTGTCATGGAACTTCTTGGTCTTTTCCTTGTAGAATTTGGAATTCTCATAGGCTTCTAAACGGATCTCATCTAGCTCACTTAGTTGTAACTTCCTTTCCTCTCCAGCCTGATCAATAGAAAAGTTGCAGGTCCTTACAACCCAGTAGGCTTTGTGCTCTATCTCTACAGGAAGATGACATGCCTTGCCAAAGACAACCCGATAAGGAGACATTCCTATGGGTGCTTTATAGGCAGTCCTATGTGCCCAAAGAGCATCATCTAGCCTGGTGCTCCAATCCTTTCTGTTCGGTTGCACAATCTTCTCCAAGATCCTTTTTATCTCCCTGTTTGAAATCTCTGTCTGCCCATTAGTTTGGGGGTGGTATGGTGTGGAAATTTTGTGCACGACCCCATATTTTTTGAGCAAGGCATACATGGATCTGTTACAAAAATGGGTGCCTTGATCACTAACGATGGCTCTAGGGACTCCAAACCTACAAAATAGATTAGATCTAACAAAATCCACAACAACCTTAGCATCGTTAGTTCTGGTGGGTTTGGCTTCCACCCATTTTGAAACATAATCAACAACAAGGAGAATATAAACAAAACCAAAAGAGACAGGGAAAGGCCCCATAAAATCTATACCCCAGTGTCGCAACCTACCCTTTTGCGGGCGAGCGAGGCGAAGTTCACGAGTGCATCTTCCATAGAAGGAAAATCTGCGGAGTCGCCACCAATTTTTATTGAAAGGAAAACATTAGAAAAACCAAAGGAAACCGGTCATGAAGAATATTCCAGATTCGGGAGTTATCTTTACGTTTGAGGAAGGTATTAGCACCTCTCACGTTTGTCCCAAAGGACAACAGCCTTAGATTAGAATTGTGTGAAATTATGTATCTAAACTTTGTTTCTTTTTTATTTTTGAGGTCGAAAAAAGCGGGGCTCTTGCTCCTACGTACCCTCCATCGAAGAGGAAATCAGACCTACGTAGTTCTTTCTAAAGGCAATGATGTGTTGATTTTACACTTTCAAACGGTCCATGTTAACCGATAAAAAGCAAAGAGGACCGTTTAAGGCGTTGAACCTTAAAACATTTTTTCAGTGATTTTTATGGACAAAGCTTGATTTTGTGAGTTGATTTTAGCCTTATTTTCACTTTAGTTATTAGTTAATTCAATTAAGAAAGAAAAATCCCAAAGAAAAAACGTCCGATTGATTTTTTGTTTCATTTTGCTAAAAGATATTTTTTATTATTATATTATTTATTTTACCTCTTTTTGGTTTCCAACGTGGTTACAACATGACCGAACGGTCAGATTTCATTTTAACAAAAATTAATAGATGTTACAATTCAAATGATCGGTGGAAATTTTTTTTTTGATTAGGCGAGAAAATAACTCAAATAAATGACTAAAGAACGTCAAAAGGGGGTATGGAAAGTAAATGAAATGAAAATAAAAGTACACGAAACAAATGGGGACCACCAAGGGTACATAGAATGAATTGAAAAGTTCGATTTCGGGAACTTACCGGTTGAAGACCGAAGAACGACGAAAAACGAACAAAGGATGGTGGAAAATCTTCACGAAATCACCCATGGAAACGTCTCGGACGAGTTACGGAAGCGCCTTGGCTTGGATTTTCTTCACGGAAACGATTTTTCTCACTAATTTCAAGTGATCCTCAGATACCAGGAGGGTTGAACCTTTTTGTTCTTCCTTCCTCCCCCTATTTATAGGGAAAAGAGGGAGAAGCTTGCCACCCAGCTCGCCCAGGCAAGCTAGGTTGCTTCCTCCACAAGGCACCGCCTTCTGGAGGAACTTCCTGGAAGGCCCAAGTGGGCCTGGTTGCTATTCGCACCCCCATGTTTACTAAATACACCCCCTTGCCTTTTTTGCTGATTTTTTTTCCGTAACGTTATGGAACTTTACGAATTTCGTAACGATACTTGTTTTCCTTCCGTAATGTTACGGAACCTTACTGATTACGTAATCATCCCTTTTTTGGCTTTCGGAATGTTACAGAACCTCACGGATTGTGTAACAATGCTTCCTTTTGATTTCTGGCATGTTACGGAACTTCACGGATCGTGCAACAATGCTTTCTTTTGACTTCTGGCATGTTATGGAACTTCACGTATTGTGCAACAATGGGTGCCAAGTACCTCAAAGCGGTCAAGCAAAGGTTGCATGCCATCAAACAATGGTCCCCGGATGAAATTAGGGTATGACACCCAGCCATCAAACAGCTCAATGAATAACATAGGTTGTTGAGGCATTTGCTATCTCCATGAAGGTGAGCCGCCTGCTCTATAACAAGGCTCACATAAAGCGGAACAATGACAAAATTGCAGGACCGAGTCAATCTTGTGGTCTGGAATGCATCTCCTAATAACCTGGTCACTACACAACTTCCACAAATAGGGGTCATCCCAAATATAATGCTTAGCATCACTCTTAATTTTATCATTTTGAGCTTTAGATGCTAAGGGAGGAAAAATAGAAGCAACCAAATAATTCACAATATTAGCAAACCAGGGAATGGGGAAGGAATCATAAATATTATACAGAATGTACAAATGCTCATCCGGAAAATCATCCCAAATGGGTGAGTCCTCAGACACACGCTCAATCCTACTCAGATGGTCAGCCACAAGGTTCTGTGCACCGCTCTGATCACGGATCTCCGAATCAAACTCTTGGAGCCCAAGCATCCACCTGATCAATCTATGCTTTGATTCAATCTTCTTCAACAAGTACTTCAGAGCTGCATGGTTAGTATAAATAATAACATGAGTACCAAGCAAATATGAACGAAATTTTTCAAGAGCAAAAACTATCGCTAGTAGCTCCTTCTTTGTGGTAGTGTAATTTGCTTGAGCAGCATCCAAAGTTCTGGAAGCGTAGTAGATCACCCGAGGAAGCTTATCAATCGTTTGAGCAAGGAAAACCCCTAATGCATAATTGGATGCATCACACATTAGCTCAAAAGGGGATGTCCAATCAGGTGCCTGAATGATAGGGGTGGTAGTCACCGCACGCTTGAGGCAATCAAAAGCCTCTTTGCATCGGTCATCAAAATCAAACTCCACCTTCTTTTGCAGCAGATTGGATAGTGGAAGGGTCACTTTGCTAAAATCCTTGATAAAGCGCCTATAAAACCCTGCATGACCAAGAAAAGAACGAACTTCTCGCACGCAAGAGGGGTTAGGCAATTGTGAAATAACATCTATTTTTGCAGGGTCTACCTCTATGCCCCTACTGGAAATGATATGCCCTAAAACTATACCTTGTTCTACCATGAAGTGACATTTTTCAAAATTCAGCACAAGGTTAGTTTCAATGCATATATTAAGAACTCTATCCAGACTATCCAAACATGCATAAAAAGAGGATCCATAAACAGTAAAATCATCCATAAACACATCTATGCAACTCTCTAAAAAATTCGCTGAAAATGCTAAGCATACATCGCTGGAAGGTACCTGAGGCATTGCATAGGCCAAAGGGCATCCTCCTATAGGCGAAAGTGCCAAAGGGATAGGTGAATGTGGTCTTTTCTTGGTCCTCAGGAGCAATATGAATTTGTAAATAACCAGAAAAACCATCAAGAAAATAGTAATGGGACTTACCTGCCAAGCGCTCAAGCATTTGATGAATGAATGGCAGGGGAAAATGATCCTTTCTGGTTACCTGGTTCAGTCTCCTATAATCAATGCAGACTCGCCAGCTATTTTGCACTCTTGTGGGGATAAGCTCATCATTTTCATTCTTGTTCATTGTGAGGCCTGTCTTCTTAGGAACCACTTGAACTAGACTCACCCACTGGCTGTCAGAGATGGGGTAGATGATTCCAGCTTGTAAGAGCTTGGTCACTTCCTTTTTCACCACATCTAGAATGACGGGGTTGAGTTGCCGCTGTGGCTGCCTCACTGGCTTAGCTCCATCCTCTAAAAGTATCCTATGCATGCAGGTAGATGGGCTAATACCAGGAATGTCTGCTAAAGTCCATCCAATGGCTTTCTTGTGCTTCTTGAGAACTTGCAACAACTTCTCCTCTTGCTCAGCAGCAAGAGAGGCAGAGATGATCACTGGAAATTTTTCCTTGTCCTCCAAGTAAGCATATTTAAAGGTTGCTGGTAAGGGCTTTAACTCTGGTGTGGGTGGTGGCTGAACAGTGGGAGGAACCAGGGTAAGAGAAGAAGAAGGTTCCTCAGCCTGTACCTCATAAAGCAAGTCAAAAGTATATGTACTTCCTGTAACATGGTTAGCGCATTCTGACTCTAAAAAATCAACATCAAGAGGTACAATACCCAGAAAATTAGAACCAGACTCAAATTCAAATTCATTCTCAGCATAAAAATCTGATAGAGGATCAAATTCAAACTCAAATTCAAATTAAATGCATAAGGAATGACAAGTATGCAGATAAGATACAAATGGATGTTTCCTACCATAAAGAACAAAATCAAAATCAAACATATAATCATCAATAATCTGATCAATTATCTTAGTATGAAAAACAAAATGATCCTGAGATGGATGTTTCATGGCATAAAGAATGTTAAAATGAACAACAATATCACCAAATTCCATAGACAATGTGTCAGCATAAACATCTATCTTGGTTCAGGCTATTTTCATAAATGGCCTGCCTAAAATAATTGGAATTGAATCATGGGAAAATCCATCTTCTATATTAAGAACATAAAAATCAACAAGAAAAATAAGTTCACCAACCCGAACCAGCACATCCTCTATGAAACCTGCGGGGTAAACAACACTTCTATTTGCCAAATGAATCACCACATCTGTAGATTGCAAAGGTCCAAGAGATAAAGAATTGAAAATGGACAGAGGCATGACACTAATTGATGCTCCTAGATCTAGCATGGCATTCTCAAATTTATTGTTCCCAATAATGCAAGGTATACAGAAAGTACCTGGGTCCTTACATTTCTCAGGAATGTGAGGAAAAAATTTACCTATCAATGCTGACACATTTCTGCCCATGCTAATCCTTTCATTGCCTTTGAGCTTCCTTTTGTGGGTGCACAACTCCTTTAGAAACTTGGCATACCTTGGAATCTGCTTGATGGCATCTAGCAGAGGTATTTTCACCTCTACTTTTCTGAAGGTCTCCAAGATCTCCTTTTCCGCTTCTTCCATCTTTTTGTTTGGAATTGCTCTAGGTGGGAATGGAAGAGGGATAGGAGGCTGCTGTAAGTCAGAATCACTAGAAGAAGGTCCACCTGCATGAAAATTTTTGTTAGGAAGCTTTCTCTCTTGTGCAACTATCTCATCCTCTTTTTTAGGTGTAGAAGGAAGCTTGACAGGTTCAGGTGTAGGTGCCGCTACTGTTGGAGGCACTTGAATTTGGTTGCCAGACCTCAAGGTGATGGCTCTCACATTTTTTGGATTCTGCACAGTTTGTGAAGGCAATTTGTCAAAATTTTAGGAATGAGCTTGGTTTAACTGAGTAGCCATCTGCCTCATCTGATTTTTCAGACTCTGAATGGAGGCTCTTGTCTCTTGCTAAAATTGCATATTCTGGATGGTCACTTACCTCACTAACTCTTCTAAGGAAGGTTGAGGAGGAGCCTTAATTGCTTGTTGTCTTTGTTGTGACTACTGCTGTTTTCTGATTCATGGCAAGCTGGGTTACTAGGTTGACCAAGGCATCAAGTTTTCCTTCAAGATTTTTATTTTCAGTAGATGAAGATGAATCCGTGGCCACCTCATGGACTCCTCTAAGGACAATAGCATCATTTCTTGCACTGAATTGTTGGGAGTTGGAAGTCGTCTTCTCAATCAAATTCCTAGCTTCAGTAGGGGTCATATCACCAAGAGCTCCACCACTGGAAGCATCAATCATACTCTTCTCCATGTTGCTAAGTCCCTCATAGAAATATTGAAGAATGAGTTGCTTAGAAATCTGGTGGTGAGGACAGCTCACACACAATTTCTTGAATCTTTCCCAATACTCGTACAAGCTTTCTCCACTAAGTTGCCTGATGCCTGAAATGTATTTTCTGATGGCAATGGTCCTAGATGCAGGGAAGAATTTCTCTAAGAACACCCTCTTAAGGTCATCCCAGCTGAAAATGGACCTGGGAGCAAGGTAGTATAACCAATTTTTTTGCCACTCCCTCCAGAGAATGAGGAAAAGCCTTTAGAAAGATATGATCTTCTTGGACATCAGGGGGCTTCATGGAGGAACAAACAATATGGAACTCCTTAAGATGCTTATGAGGATCTTCACTTGCAAGACCATGAAACTTAGGCAGCAAATGTATTAGTCCAGTCTTGAGAACATATGGAACACCCTCATCAGGATATTGAATGCACAAGCTTTCATAAGTGAAATCAGGTGCAGCCATCTCCCTAAGAGTCCTCTCATGAGGTGGAGGTTGAGCCATGTTCTTAGTATGAAAATTAGTAGTTGAATGGTCAAAATCAGAATATTCAGAATCACCAGCAACAAAATACTCAAAATGCACAGAATGATCAGGATGCACACTATGTCTAACTAATCTATGAAAGATTCTATCTATTTCAGGATCAAAGGGTTGTAAATCACCTGGATTGCCCTTAGTCATGCACTATATGCAGCAAATAATGTGTTTCTCAATAGCACCTAACACGGGGGTAAAACTACAGCTATACTCAAACGATATCTAAATAAGCTGAAATTTTGTTAGGAACACCCTAAAATCATGAAAAGATAGCACAAAAATTTTCAAACAAAAATTCAAAGTCTAACTATGAAAACTACCTAAGCAAAGTTTAGAAAAATAAGACAATAATACTTAAAAAAAATAAAAGAACTTAGTAAACGGCTGATTTTTGGAGTTTGGGAGACCCCAACCAGCTTTAGTGGGTTGCCACAATATGGAAATTTTTTTTCTACCCCAAATGCATATATAATAATAGTTATTCTGATACCCGGAGTAAAAGTTGTGACCGTTTTAATTTTTGCTAAAAACAAGTTCCCTAAATTTTTTGTCTCTCTCAAATACTGCCACACTAAATGCTCCTGATATTTTTTACATGAAATATGGATCAAAAGAAGCTACCACACAAAAATTCAGCCAAAAATAACAACTCTAACTACCAAAACAAAAATCACTAATTAAATTGCAAAATCCGTCGCTAATTCCCAATCGCTAATCACTGTTCAGCACTGTTCACAGCAAAACAAAAAGCTGAAATAGTCGCAAGATCAGTTGCTAAATAGGGAATGCAACTGAAATGCAAAACAAAATGTTACACAAAATAAGATAACTAAACACTATTATGTACCTTTGGCCCACTGCTCCCTGGCAACGGCGCCAAATTTGATCGAGGTCGTACTTAAATCAAATAAACATTAAAAATACAGTATCTAGGAAGTGATCCTAGGTCGTCTCTCAACGAGCAATGGTCAACCAAACGTTCATAACAGATAGTAATAAAATAGTAACGAATGGGGGGGTTGTTTGTTTTTGTAAATTAAATGAGTAAATTTGAATTAGAAAATATCAGAATTAAAACATGTTGTTTTCCCTTGATTCACAAGCAAGTCTCTTATCCTAGGTTACGAGAATTTATCCTTTATCAATTCAACCACTTAATCCAACCCTAAATTAAATTACTAAGCGAAATTTAACTTGAGGCTATCATTATGTGATTAAGCAACACATAAACCAATTAATCATAAACGAAACTGATCATTAAGCATGAACATAAATTAAGCGCAGAGACAATTAATCAAACACTAAGCATGCATGGATTAATAGGAACAAATACAGAATAATTGGTGAAGAGGAGAAACTGATCAGAATTTAATAGTAATAATAAAACCTCAAAGAGAGATGTGCTTGATCCTCAAGAGAAAACAACGTTGGAGACTTAGCCTTCCATTAATCAAGAGAAAACGAAATTTTATTGCTACGTGAATAGTAAAAACTAGAACTGCAAAACCTAAAATTATTCTTTCTCCCTAAAACGAAAAGTGACTAAAACAAAAAGAGAGCCTAAAACTAAAACGAAAAAGGAGAGCCTAAAACTAAAACCTTGGTGTTGTTATATAGGTTCTCAGTCCCAAAGCTTACAAATCTGTTTTAAGTCCAAGCCCATAAATAAAATAAAATCTGGATAAGATAAGATAAGACAAAATCTGGATGAAATAATATCTAGATGAAATAAAATCTAGATAAGATAAGATAAGATAACATCTAGATGAAATAATATCTAGATGAGATAAAATCTAGATATGATAAGATTTGGTAGAATAAAATTGTCTGCTCTCTTCTAGTCCAAGCCCAATTGCTTATAATTCTCCTGAAATTAAATTAAAAACACAAAATTAATCCAGTAGGCCCAAATGATAAAACTGCATAATTAATTTGACAATTAAGGCTAATTAGTAATTAAAATGGTGACAAAAAGGGTTAAGAAATATGAGAAAATGATGATACATCAGGTGTCTTTAAATAGTGTCAGCCAAAAAAATCCTGACTGTAAAACCTTAGCTGCTGTTTTGTCTCCGCCATAATGCCCGCCACATCGTGAATTGTGACAATGCCACAATATGCCATTGGCCTCCTGATGCAATCCTACCCCCCAAGGTAGAAGCCCAATCCAATTAAATTTTAGAGGGGGAGGTGAGCATTTGCTTACTACACCCCATTGCCACATCATATAGTCACACTTTGTGCATGTCCTTCATGCTTTACATGCCTCATGACACCTAAGCACACTTAGGGGAGAATCTTGGAATTGATCTTGGATTAGTGGTCTGAACCATAACTAAAATTCACTAATCATAATTAGTGAAATTTTGGCTCCAAAGTTTGGCTCCACAAATTCAATTTCAAATTCAAGAGAAATTTGAATTGAAATTCAAATTTCCCTCCAATTTTGTGTGACACTTAGGCTATAAATAAAGGTCATGTGTGTGCATTTTTTTCAACTTTGATCATTTGAATATTAAACTTCAGATTTCAGAGCTCTTTTAGAGCACAAAATTTCGTGCTCTTCTCTCCCTCTCCGTTCATTCATCTCCTTCTTCCTCCAAGCTCTTATCCATGGCCTCCTATGGTGGTGAGCTTCTTCTAGACTCATCTTCTCCTTGAAGTGGCGTCTCCTCTCTCTCTTCCTTCTCCATTCCGCTACCATTCATCTTCCAAGAAGCAAAGGAATCCATTGATGAAGAAGATCCTAGGCCTACAAGCTCCAATGGAGCTTACATCACCTCCTCACTTGTCACACATCTTTGAAGAAGATTATCTGCACTTACTTTGAACAAGTGTGTATCATCCCAAATATAATGTCGGGCATCATGAAAGAATTTCTTTCTCTACTTCCAATTGAGGTCTTTGGGAATGACACCTTCTACCTTGAAATTAGCCATATCAGTAAAGCAGGGTCTCCCAACAATCAAAAACAAAGAATCACCAGGAAATTTATCATTTATTTTAGCCTCCTTTAAAGTGACCTCTTCATTCACTAATCTGGATAGGTGGTCTGCTACCACATTTTCAGAACCTTTCTTGTCCTTGATGACTAAATCAAATTCTTGAAGCAACAGTATCCATCTGATCAATCGTGGCTTGGAGTCAGCTTTGCACAACAAATATTTAATTGCTGCGTGATCAATGTAAATCACTATCTTTGATCCCACCAGATAAGGTCAAAATTTCTCAAGTGCATAAACGATTGCCAACAATTCTTTCTCAGTGGTGGCATAGTTAATCTGAGCATCATTCAAAAATTTGCTAGCATAATGGATAGTATGAAACATTCTGCCCTTCCGCTGCCCCAGCACAACACCTACTGCATAATCACTTGCATCACACATCAATTCAAACTCTTGTCCCCAGTCTGGTGCTGTAATCATAAGAGCAGAGACCAACTTGGCTTTGAGAGTTTTAAAGGCTTCTAAACATTCTTCATTAAACACAAACACAACATCCTTGTTCAGCAGATTACTTAGGGGTTTAGCAATTTTGGAGAAGTCTTTAATGAATCGCTGATAAAATCCAGCATGACCTAAAAAAATTCAGGATGCCTTTCACATTAACTGGAGGTGGAAGTTTATCAATAACATCTAGTTTTTCTTTATCCACCTCAATTCCTCTTTTAGAAATCTTGTGTCCCAGCACGATACCTTCTTGAACCATAAAGTGACATTTCTCCCAATTAATCACCAAATTAGATTCTTCACAACACTGTAACACTTTCTCTAAATTTGCTAGACAATTTCCAAAAGATGCACTAAAGACTGAAAAATCGTCCATAAAGACTTCAATACATTTCTCTACCATGTTAGCAAAAATTGCCATCATACATCTCTGGAAAGTAGCTGGGGCATTACATAAACCGAACGGCATACGGCGATAAGCAAATACACCGAAGGGGCATGTGAAAGCTGTCTTTTCTTGGTCTTGAGGATCTACTGCAATCTGATTGTAGCCTGAGTATCCATCCAAGAAATAGTAGAAAGATTGCCCTGCAAGTCTCTCAAGCATTTGATCCATGAAGGGAAGCGGGTAATGGTCTTTCCTTGTGGCTTCATTGAGCTTCTTGTAATCAATACACATTCTCCATCTGGTGATTGTTCTTGTAGGGATCAGCTCATCTCTATCATTCTTAACCACTTTCATACCTCCTTTTTTCAGGACAACTTGAACTGGACTAACCCATGAACTGTCCGAAATTGGATAGACGAGCCCTGCCTCTAGCAACTTGAGCACTTCTTTTCTTACTTCTTCTTTCATTATAGGATTCAATCTTCCAAATTGATGTTGTGCATGCAATATGATGGACTGATTCCTTTCAAATCAGAGATGTGCCAACCAATAGTAGCTTTACGACTTTTTAGAATTTGTACCAGTTGATCATCTTCTTCCTTCAGCAAGGAGCTGCTAATTATAACGGGTTTAGTCTCATTATCCTCCAAGAATACATACTTTAAATGCGCTGGAAGGATCTTTAATTTTGCTTTCGACTTTTATGTTGGTCTAATTTTTTATAATTCTTCAAGAACCACATGACCAATAGGGTTGTCTTTTGGATCATCAAGCTCTTCATCACAAACTAGGCAGTCTATCACATAATTAGGATCTTTTTCCAAAGGGAATTGCAGTACCATGGTTGAAGCTGATAATTCTATCTCCTGCTCCACCTCTTCTTCTTCAAAACAGGCATCACTGATATCTGTGTGCTTCATTGCTTCAAAGAGGTCAAAGGAGATTTTCTGATCCTCTACACTGAGTTCCAACTGACCTTTATCTTTGCCTACAACATATCCAGTAGTTGCTATATAGGGATATTCTGGAATAATGGAGACTTCATCCGTTTCTTCTTTGGTGATCAATTGATGATGTATTGTGTTAACTTGAAGAATGCTTTCTTGATGTGTTTCAATCTCTGCATACTCTTCTTCTCTTCTGGCCATAACTTTAATCATGTCGTCCACCAACTTACCAATCTGAGTCTCAGCTCTTTTAAATCCTTGTTGCGTTGAATCCAATGTACCCTTGAATTGCATTAACAAGTCATCCAGATTAGACAACCCTTCTGCTTCATTGTGATAATAAGGTTGCCATTCTAACTCCCATTGATAATTTGCCAAAGAATAGTCCTTTTCAAACTGAGTTTCTTGTTGTTGCATTGAATAGCCATCACCTTTAGAGCTAGCTTGATATGTCATGAAGTCTGCCAATACGCTTTCAAGATCAGGAGCTCTTCCTTTCTCATGATAATTGTACATGGTCGACCCCTGTCTCCAGTCGGATTTATTTATAGAATAGAAATAACAACTATCCTGGTAATGTTCTCCTCCAGCAAAATCACAATTTATTAGTGGAATAGAGATAACAATCTTTAAAATACAGCGGTAGGAGATTGTATTTCTTAGGAACAACTAGGCTACATGTGGGAGATTCTATACATACAAAACACTAATAGAAACAACGGTTATCCAATTCAAGAGGAAAACAAATATGAATTGAAAGTAAATATTCACAGTTTATCAAAGAATAAAGAATAGACACCTAGGACTGAACTAACTTTCCAAATAGAAAGAAGTTCCCCGGCAACGGTGCCAAACACTTGTTCGAACCCGACAAGTGCATCGGATCGCGCAAGTAGTATAAAATGGTAAGAACCGAGTATCAAACTCTCGGGGAACTTGTGTTACTTGGTAAAGCTATATTCAGTGAATAAGTGTCTAGTATGAAAAGAGATATGTCAACTATGCACAAGTATGTAAACTAAATATTAAAAGGAAAATCACGTGAGTAATGATGTGTAAAGACAAGTAGACAACACGTTGGTCTTCCTATTAGGTGCCTGATGTTAAAAGGATATTCTCTACTTAACAATGCTCATGTGTTCTATGGTGTCTCTTGAAATGCTAAACCTTGATTCCTCATGATAGTCTAGCCTAATCCCGATCAAGCATCATCCTCGGATTCCTCTTGTTGGACTAAACTCGATCATAATCGCATTAAGACAAACATACAAACAACAAGGTTACCGTACCCCGATCCCTCGTGATAATACGATAAACTAGCCCTGTCCTATCAAGTTCTAAGAATCAGACCAGTTTCCACTATTGAATGATCCTAAAAAAGCATGCATCTATGTGATCAAGGCAAAAACACACTGAAATGACGTACTGATAGCATAGAGAACACATAAAACATCATTAAATAAATATACAGGTATTTACATCAAGTACCTACAAGGAAGAACCAACAGAGGATTTAGCTCTCCATAACTGGGAAGCTTCCTTTACAGCAAAGAGAAGAGAAAAATGAAGGATTGAAGAAATACAAGCGGTGAGGATATCTCCTCCACCTCCAGAACCTCACAATCACTCACAAACTCATCTCACGCTCTCAGGATGACTTCTTCTTCAAGCTTTGTTCTTAAAGGACGAGTCTTGGCATGATCTTAAAGGAAGAGTTAGCTGCTTGCTCAAGATCCAAGAGGAGTTTGGCCCAACACTTAGAAGCCACGGAGCAAAGCATGCTAGCTATAATAGGGCAGTACAAAGAAGAGTTGAACCAGTCTTTGACCCATGAACAAAAACTAGTAGATGATTTCGCACAAGCGTACGCCAAGAAGGAAGCAAGAGGTAGGGTGATTGATGCATTACATCAAGAAGCGACCATGTGGATGGATAGGTTCGCCTTGACCTTAAATGGAAGACAAGACCTCCCGCGACTACTAGCCAAAGCAAAGGCCATTGCTGAAGTGTGTTCAGCCCCAGAGGAAATTCACGGGCTGATCAATTACTGTCAACACATGATAGATTTGATGGCCCATATAATTAGAAACCGTTAGGTTCTGTTGTAACACTTTGGTATGATCTTGGCTAGATAAAAGCTTTTGTTCCTTTTTATAAAAAGAGAAGTTCTGAAACTCATCACGTTATCTAAAAAAGGCCTTGAGGTGGATCCAAGTGCTCTGATCATTCATTAGCATATTCATGTTTTGGTGGCATACTCACCACTGTTTGTTTCTTTAGGGAACTCACCATAACTAAAAAAGCACAAAGGCACCCCTATAACACCCGATCCAGAAGTAAGATGGATAATGAGGAGGGAGTGCAAGAACAGATGAAGGCCGACCTATCGGCCTTAAAAGATCAAATGACTTCTATCACGGAGGCCATGCTAAAGCTTCAAAAAACTATAGAAGATAATGCTACGGCGATTGCTTCCAATACAGCTAGGGAAGCAGAATCGGTGCTACAGCCCGCAATAAACTTGGGCTGAGACAGAAACACGACGGGTTTCAATCGAAGGTATAGTCCTCAAGCCTACCCTTATGGTTTGCCTCCGGACTTCACTCCCCGTACCGCTCCAGACGATTTGAGCCAAGCCCCTACCTTCGAGGGGCAACTCCCTCCTCATGCCGACTATCCTCTGCAAGAAGACGATGAAGGAGATGCCCATTTAGGCCCTCTACTTCCCTTCAAGGATCCGGCCCCCCATGAGTTGCCCCAACCAAACATAGTCCGCCACGTCCCGTCTCTATCCGCACCCGTTAAGGAACTCGTTCCCTTTGGAAAAGACAAGGGAAAGATTGATTTACTTGAAGAGAGGCTGAGAGCGGTAGAAGGTCTCGGCAACTACCCGTTCTCATATTTAGCGGATCTGTGTCTAGTACCTGACATCATCATTCCTCCCAAGTTTAAAGTACCAGATTTTGATAAATACAAAGGGACGACGTGTCCAAAAGGTCATCTTCGGATGTATTGCCGAAGGATGGGGGCATATTCTACGGACGAAAAGTTGTTAATGCACTTCTTTCAAGACAGCTTAGCCGGAGCAGTTGTGGCATGGTACACCAATCTGGAAGCTTCTCAGATCCGGTCATGGAAAGACTTGGCAACTGCCTTCATTAGGCAGTACCAATACAAGATGGATATGGCTCCTGATCGGAACCAACTTCAGAGCATGACCAAGCGGGAACATGAGTCCATTAAAGAATATGCTCAAAGGTGGAGAGACCTAGCGGCCCAAGTTGTCCCACCTATGACTGAAAGGGAAATGATCACGATTATGGTAGATACGTTGCCCACATTCTACTACGAGAAGCTGATAGGATATGCCGGCTAACTTTGCAGACCTCATCTTCGCCGGAGAAAGAATCGAGTCCAGACTGAGAAAAGGCAAGTTTGAATATGCCTCCAACGTTGCCCCCAACAACAATAGAAGAGCCCCAGTGGTGGGCACACGGAAAAAGGAAGGAGATACCCACGCGGTCACCACCGCCCCGACATGGATGAAAGCGCCCCAAAATGCCCAAAACTCATACCAACACAACCACCCAAACTTTTCGATCCGAGCCGAAAGTTCCCTCCCAACTCAAGTGGAAGGGCCTCTCGCGACAGAAAAAATGCCTGCCCAACACACAGCTCCAGCCACTCCCCAGCCAACCAATAATACAACTCCTGGCGCGAGCTATAACTGTAACATCCTGGAAATTTCTATCCGGAATTTTTGGAAACGATGTATTTTGAATGATTATATATAAGTATTATTCAGTGTATATGCCTATATGTTCTTGGTAGAAGTAGGAATAGCGGGGGGCAAGATATGCGGGTTAGGCTAATTAAGGGAAAGAAATCCATAACTGGGAGGTTATGGGTTAATTCCTAATTAATTAGTTAAAAATCATCGTTTTGCGTGCGACTTAAAATTTAACGAAACCAACCTCTGAACCACGCTCGGGGTTTCATTCTGAGCGTTTTGATATATATATTGCTTGCTTTCGAAAACTGGCCCCGACGGACGCAGAGAAACGCGAGAAACTGGAATCAGAGAAACGGCACGCAAACCGAGGCAGGATTTTAGCGTTTCAAAGGTCAGATTTTTCTCACTTTTGTGACTGAGTATGGGCCACAGTCAAAAAGAAAAAGTGGGTCCTTTTTGCTCCAATCAAATAGGGACATGTGGCAGAGCTTGAATAAAATAATAGAAAAAGAGGAAAACCTTTTATTTAAAACCAAAAAGCTTTTCTCTCTCCTCACTCAGCCAAAACAGAAAATTCAGAAGCTCTCCCTCTTCCTCACGTTGCTTTTTCCTTCTCCTCCATTCTCCATTGAAACCCCAACAAAGCTCCAACCTTTGGTGCTCATTTCTGCTCCAAATCGCGAAAGAAGGGCATTTTCGGGGTCGTGAAGTGCGTGGCTACGAGTGGGACTTCGAAATTTCAGGTTTGGGTGGACTTCTTTCTCTCTTAAATTTCGTAGGTATGGGGTTTTGGGAGATATGATGGGTGGTTTTGTTAGTTTTCTGCTGTGTGATGATTATTTGTGAAGGCATTTGCTGAAAACTTGTTGAAATTGCCATGTTTGGGTGAGTTAGACATACCCATTCTGTTTTAGGGTTTTTGTGATGATGTTTGTGATGCTTATATGCTAAAAATTGCTGATGGAAAACTGTTAGAGATGAAGGGTAGAACTAACCTAGGGTTAGAAAGTGAGAATGTGATGTTATGAGTGGAAAAAGAGTGAGACTTTGAGAGTTGGAAGGCTAAGTCTGAATTCTGTGGTAAATGGAGGTTAGAGTGAGTTAATACTAGCTTGAAATTTCATTTAGAACATGTGAGAAAGGTTAGGCTGAGCTAGAGAGAAAAACAAATGACCAAAGTGAACAAAGAGCCATTGCTAGGGCAAATTTGGGTGTTGAAGAGTCAAATTTTGATTCGGTGAGATTTTAGGTGTAAATCCAGTTTGAACAAGTCTAAATGGATGTTATGGACTGGTGTGAGGTGAGAGTTTGCCTCAAATTTACCTCATTCTAAATTTCACTTTTCAAACCTAGAAAACCCATTGAATTGAGGGGTTTTGGACACCTAGATTTTGTGTTGCTGTGGTTTGAAGCTTGACCTTGGTTTAGACATGATTGATACATGATTTGGGACTTGTAGGATTTGATTTGGGCCAGATTGGATGAGGGGAAGTGTGGTTTTCGAAATCTGCATTTTGTGCAGATTTTTGCTGTGAAATTGTGCAGCAGGATTTTGCACAAGTGCAGAAAAAAATACTAGGCATTTGCTGGTTGTGGAAAGAGCAGTGCAGAATGAGTTCTGGATGTTTGCTAGTAGATCCCAACGGTCAAAATGTAGGCTTATGTACTAGAGACTTCCAGTAAAAATTTGGAGTCGATCCAACGGTTAACGAATTGGAACGAAGGAATTGTTACTGGGGTCTTTAAGTGAGAAAAGCTGTGATTTTGGTTGGTGTTTTGGCAGAGTTTTCTGCCTTTGTTCTGTTTTCTTGGCTGTGATAGTTTGTGCTGTTTGAATGTTGTATTACTTTGATGTTGGGGAAGCTTGGGAGGATTGATGGGGACCCGGTGTTGAGAGAAACGAGGATATGGGCTACGTGGGAGTACGTGAGCTCAGTTGGAGGTGGGCAACAGGGGATGGTGGGTTTATGCGCGCATTGTGGATGTGGAAAACTTGTTGTGCACCATCGCCCGACCGCCACCTAGTACCACATGTGATGGGTACCCCATAATCCTACAAGCTTGAGATGAGGAAGTGTTGAAGGGTGAAACTTCCTGCTTTTATTGTTGACCACAGAGTGGTACCTGGAGATATGTCGCGGGGGTCAGGAGACCTTGGGGACGTCAGGTGGGGTGCTATTGCCCAAAACCAAGCTTGACCAATCCCGACCCAACCCGGGCATAGTCGGTCAGTGAGAACCTGTGATGTACCTAAGCAGGCGAGCTCCTGGCAGTCAACAGATAAAAGGAAAACAAGACCACAAAGCAAGGAGGCTTGTGGTGGCTGGCCAGCTGTGAATTTTGTGTAATATGTGAGATATGGCCTCTGGTAATCGATTACTAAGGGTGGGTAATCGAATACAAGGCTTAAAAATGAAGACAGGAGGCTAAGATGGTCTCTGGTAATCGATTACCACGGGGCGTAATCGATTACCAGGCTTGAAAACGAGGTCAGGAAGCTAAGGAAGCCTCTGGTAATCGATTACCAAGGGGTGTAATCGATTACCAGGCTTAAAAAGGGAACTGGGAGTTGATGGAAGCCTCTGGTAATCGATTACCAGCCTGTGTAATCGATTACACAGAGAAATGGGTCACTGGTAATCGATTACCAGGCATGTGTAATCGATTACACAGTGTATTATTGCATATTTCATGTCCTGAGGCTGTGTAATTCAAGTTTAGCCTCTGGTAATCGATTACCAAGGCTGTGTAATCGATTACCAGAGATAGAAAGCCTTAAAATAACCCTTTTATTGCATGTAGTGTTTATGAGACGCATCGTGTGCAGCACAGTTAGATTCTTGTGAAAGAGTCTACCCCTTTCTCTTCTTTCTTGTAGATCGTGATGGCGGCGCAGCTAATCCGTGATCGAGTAGAGATGGAGTGCCTAGAGGGAGCTTGGGAGACCCTCGAAGGCAACACGAGGTGCCGATTTCGGGGCACCATTCGATTCACGGCTACTTCTTTGGTGCATCCAGATGAACCTGCACGGACGCTTCAGCGCACTGTGGAGTGGATACTACCCACGCCTACACCATATCGTCTAGTGGAGCCCGTTCAAGTGATCGAGGTAACGTCATCCGAGGAAGACCCTGAGGAGGACCTGGAGGAGCTACCTCCTGAGCCTGCTGTGGATGCCCTTGACTTTCTAGAGGGTGATGAGGATCCACTTCTGGAGGTGGATTCTCCCGAGGAAGTCATGTCGGCATCTGAGGCAGACTCTACGGAGGATAGCGGCCCGAGGGAGATGGCGATCAGCGGAGGCTCTTCATCCTAGTGGACAGCTTTTTGGATTAGTTTCATATACTTTTTGAGGGTGGGTGTATCTAGGACTAACTGTTAGGTTTACTCTTTTGTTTTTGTATGGGTAGACCTGATGTATAGGCATTTGATGATTGTATACATGTGGCTGAAGCCTCCACTATGGACACCTTTGCTCTGGATGACACTATATATATATATTTTGTAAAACTCCCATATTTTGGACAACTTTAAATGATGAATGTATTTGTGATCGATCTTGTTATTTGAAAAGAAAGCGTTAGCAACTTTATTTGTAAAAGAGTTTATCGACCGTATTTTATTCTTTTACTTTCACGTGACGACCTAAAGTAATGGCTGGTACATTCTTTCTTTTGAAAAAGCAAAATAGTTTAGAGATTATGAGCGGTGAGAAAGAAATGACTCCGAATAGAGTTGTGAACTGGCCATTCAGGACTCTGTAGTGAGGATTTTCCTTCGAAACCTTGTTTTGGTGAAAAGAGAAAGAAATGAAAAAGAAAAAAAAAAAAAAAAAAAAAAAAAATTTACCATGGTTTTTGTTAATTAAATCATTACTATTAAACCAGTCATTATCTTGGGGACGCCACAATAACAATGCACGGCGCCCCCCGAAAGACGAGTTCTCTCCTATTCCCATGGCATACTCCGAGTTGTGGCCCTCATTATTGGAAAATCATTTGGTGGTGGCCATACCCGGGAAGGTCTTCCAGCCACCATACCCCAAGTGGTACAACTCGAATGCCACATACGCAAACCATAGTGGAGCCCCCGGACACAACATTGACTCTTGCCTGTCGTTCAAGTATAAGGTGCAACACCTCATAAATGTCGGCTGGCTATCATTCCAAGAGGAGGGCCCCAACGTTAAAACTAATCCACTAGCCAGTCATGGAGGGGC
This sequence comes from Glycine max, assembly GCF_000004515.6. Lineage (NCBI taxonomy): Eukaryota > Viridiplantae > Streptophyta > Magnoliopsida > Fabales > Fabaceae > Glycine > Glycine max. The sequence goes on along the minus strand of NC_038252.2, from coordinate 18,319,060 downwards.
TAGCGTAAATGCTATCAAAAAGGATGGGCCGTTAGGGTCAAAGAGATTAGAAGATGTGGCTACGTCTAGACGATTCATCTACCAGTCGCTGCAGGCGGCATGCATGGTCTCTCGTGGCGGAGGCGAAAGTGATGAATGTTTGTTTCATCTCGGGAAATCACACGACATGGAAACCTGCCCCACGGTGGAAGAGTTACTTCAACAGCTCATGGACTGAGGGCAGCTCGAAGTGTCCAAGGGAGATAGGGAAGAACCACAGATTTGCATGCAGTCGGAAGAAAAGAAGGTTCCCCCAACCCCCAAAGCCCTAGTAATATGTTTCACTAGGAATGTGATCGGCTTCAGGCCCATGTACCCCCCGACAGCGCCCAAGCCAACACCGTTTTCCTATCAAAGCAATAAGGCCGTTCCATGGAAGTATACCCTTCCCGCTTTTGGAGAAAGGGCGGCAACCAAGGTTGACTCCTTGTCAGCGAAGGTGACCAACATTACCGGCCTTAGCGGCATAAGCCGCAGTGGTCGGGTGTTCGCTCCCCCTCACTCGGCGGAATTGCCCTCCAAGGGGAAAGCACCCATGATCCAAGAGCCCACAGACGTCGCCACCCCCTCAAAAGAAGTGGATCCCCCGGTGGTAAAAGGAGCTGAAAAGAAAGAAGGTCTTCAAGGAAAGGCGGTGACCTTGGAAGAGGCTCATGAGTTCCTTCGTCTCATCCAACAAAGTGAGTTTAAGGTAGTTGAGCAACTGAATAAAACTCCGACATGGATTTCTTTGCTCGAACTGCTCATAAACTTCGAGCCTCATCGTGCACTATTGGTAAAGGTCCTCAACAAAGCCCACGTAGCACATGACATCTCAGTTGAGGGTTTTGAAGGCATTGTTAATCATATAACTACCAACAACTATATCGCGTTTGCGAAAGAAGAGATTCCCGTTGAGGGGAGAGGGCACAACAAGGCTCTACATGTGTCTGTCATATGCATGGACCATGTCGTCGCTAAGGTACTCATCGACAATGGTTCAAGTTTAAATGTGATGCCAAGGACCACCTTGGAGAAACTTCCTTTTAATGTGTCACGTCTAAAACCAAGTTCGATGGTAGTACGAGCCTTTGACGGTAGTCGGCGGGAGGTGATGGGGGAAATCGACATCCCCATTCAAATAGGCCCCCACACTTGCAATGTGGTTTTTCAAGTGATGGACATAAATCCCGCCTACAGCTGCCTTTTGGGGAGACCCTGGATTCACACGCTAGGAGTGGTCCCTTCAACGCTTCACCATAAAATTGAAATTCGCGAATGGTGGACTCTTGGTGATAGTGTCAGGCGAAGAAGATATGTTGGTGAGCTGCCCTCCTCCGCACCATATGTAGAAGCAGCGGAAGAATCATTGGAAACAACTTTCCAATCCTTCGAGGTGGTGAGTTGTGCCTCTGTGGAAACGAGTCCGTTGCTGCCTTGTCTCTCTAATGCGGCCCTAATGGTGGCACGGGTGATGCTCAGGCACGGTTATGAGCCCGGAATGGGTCTGGGCAAGGACAGCCACGGGAATGCTGATGTGGTCGACATTAGGGGGAACCCGTACAAATATGGGTTGGGGTATGAACCCGGGAGACCGGGAAGAAGGAATGCACCTTCAAGACTCCGGGCAGATAGGGCATGGCCCGGCCATGTTAGCCAGTGTTTCACAAGTGTCGGGATAATGTTCGAGGAAGAGGTGGCGGCAATAGGAGAGGAATCTCCACAAGATCCGCCAAGTTTCGTGCGACCATGCCATCCCAGTTCCCAAGTGGTAAACTGGCGCGTGATGAGCCAGTTGGAAGTCTATACTGCTGATTCAATGTAATTACAGGCTATAGATTCCTTTCTCTTTTGTTTTGTGAAACCCACCATATTAAATAACAAAGAGATCTTGTTTCATCTGTTCTTGCGATTCCATCTTTTCTCATATCATTTTGCATGTTTTTTGTTTTTTGTCTTGACTGGTATAGATGTGAGGGTCGATTCTTTGAGGATCCTAACGACGAGGGTTTGATAATCAATTTTGACTGGGAAGTAAGTCAAACAATAAACGAAGAAGAGGAAGAGGGCGTCCTTTCACCAGATTTGGAGAGGTTGATCACTCAGGAAGAACGCAAAATGAAGCCTCACCAAGAGGAAATCGAACTGATAAACTTAGAGACCGGGGAGGGAAAGAAGGAAGTGAAATTAGGAACCGGTATGACCGCACCTATCCGCCAAGGTTTGATAACCCTTCTTGAAGAATATCAAGACATCTTTGTGTGGTCGTACCAAGACATGCCAGGTCTAGACCTCGACATTGTGCAGCATAAGTTGCCATTGAATCCTAGGTCTTCCCCGGTTAAGCAAAAACTACGAAGGATGAAACCCGAAATGTCTTTGAAAATTAAGAAGAAGTGAGAAAAAAGTTCGATGCGGGTTTCTTGGCTGTAGCTCAATACCCGGAGTGGGTAGCCAACATTGTCCCGGTCCCAAGAAAGGATGGCAAAGTACGAATGTGCGTAGACTATCGGGACTTAAACCGAGCCAGTCCTAAAGACAATTTTCCCTTGCCACACATTGATATACTGGTAGATAATACAGCCAAGTTCGCCTTTTTTTCCTTTATGGATGGTTTCTCAGGGTATAATCAGATAAAGATGGCACCCGAAGATGTGGAGAAGACTACTTTCGTCACCCTATGGGGAACATTCTGCTACAAAGTGATGGCCTTCGGGCTGAAAAATGTTGGGGCAACCTATCAGCGTGCCATGGTAGCGTTGTTCCACGACATGATGCATAAAGAGATAGAAGTCTACGTAGATGACATGATTGCCAAATCTCGGACCAAGGACGAACACCTCATCAATCTGCGTAAGCTGTTTGGAAGGCTGCGGAAATACCAACTGAAACTAAACCCCGCCAAGTGCACCTTCGGGGTGAAATCGGGGAAGTTATTGGGATTTATCGTGAGCCAGAAAGGGATAGAGATAGATCCCAAGAAAGTGAAGGCCATTCTTGAAATGCCAGAGCCACGCACGGAGAAGCAGGTTCGAGGTTTCCTGGGCAGGTTGAACTACGTCAAAAGATTTATCTCGCAACTCACCCCTACTTGCGAGCCCATCTTCAAACTATTGCGTAAGAACCAGGCGGTCCTGTGGAACAGCGACTGCCAAGAGGCCTTCGAAAAAATCAAACAGAGCCTCGCAAATCCCCCGGTGCTCATGCTACCTGTAACAGGAAGACCTCTTTTCTTGTACATGACTGTGTTGGACGAGTCTATGGGGTGCATGTTGGGTCAGCACGATGACTCTGGGAAAAAGGAACAAGCCATTTACTATTTAAGCAAGAAGTTTACCGCCTGTGAGATGAATTACTCAATGTTGGAAAGGACGTGCTGTGCCTTGGTATGGGTGTCACATCGTCTTAGGCAGTACATGCTCAGTCATACCACGTGGCTTATTTCCAAAATGGATCCCGTGAAATACATCTTTGAGAAGCCGACCCTCACGGGATGAATCGCTAGGTGGCAGGTACTACTATCTGAATTCGACATTGTGTACGTCACCCAAAAGGCGATAACGGGGAGCGCCCTGGCAGATTATTTGGCCCAACAACCCCTCCAAGATTACTAGCCGATGCACCCCGAGTTCCCGAATGAAGACAACATGGCCCTATTCGATGAGAAGCAGATGCACGAGGATATAGACAAATGGATTGTTTGTTTCGATAGGGCATCTAATGCTCTGGGCCATGGAGTAGGGGCAGTCCTTGTATCCCCAGATGATCAATGTATTCCTTTCACGGCCAGGCTAGGTTTCGATTGTACCAACAATATGGCCGAATATGAAGCATGCGCCCTTGGGATTCAAGCGGCCATTGATTTTGACGTAAAGCTACTCAAAGTGTATGGAGACTCAGCTTTGGTAATACACCAGTTGAGAGGAGAATGGGAAACTAGGGATCAAAAGTTGATACTCTATCAAACTCATATCTTGAAGTTAGCCGAATTCTTTGACGACATTTCTTTCCACCACATACCTCGGGAAGAGAACCAAATGGCCGATGCATTGGCCACCTTGGCATCCATGTTTCAACTTGCCCCACACGGGGATCTGCCGTACATTTAATTCAGATCTCGGGGCAAACCGGCACATTGTTGTGCGATAGAGGAAGAGCGAGATGGGAAACCGTGGTATTTCGACATCAAACAGTATGTCGAGAACAAAGAATATCCACCAGGGATTTCCAACAATGACAAAAGAACGTTAAGGAGATTGGCTACTGGTTTCTTTATGAGTGGTATCATCCTGTACAAACGAAACCACGACATGACTCTCCTGCGATGCGTAGATGCCAAAGAGGCGAACTACATGATCGTGGAAATTGACGGGGGTTCATTTGGGACACATGCCAATGGGCATGCTATGGCCAGGAAGATCTTTAAAGCAGGTTATTACTGGCTCATTATGGAAAACGATTGCTGCGCCCATGTAAGGAAATGCCATAAATGTCAAGCATACACGGACAATGTCAATGTTCCGCCACATCCTCTGAATGTCATGTCCACCCCTTGGCCTTTTTCCATGTGGGGGATAGATGTCATTGGGGCCATCGAACCCAAAGCTTCGAACGGTCATCGCTTCATTCTCGTGGCGATAGATTATTTCACCAAATGAGTCGAAGTGGCTTCTTATACCAATGTCACGAGGAATGTGGTGGTCAGATTCATAAAGAAGGAATTGATTTGTTGATACGGACTCCCTAGGAAGATCATTACTGACAATGGCACCAATCTGAACAACAAAATGATGCAGGAAATGTGCGGGGATTTCAAGATCCAGCATCATAACTCCACCCCCTATCGGCCGAAGATGAACGGGCCTGTGGAGGCTGCAAATAAAAATATTAAGATTATTCAGAAGATGACGGTGTCATACAAAGATTGGCATGAGATGTTGCCTTTTGCCCTGCGTGGATATCGAACCTCGGTACGAACTTCTACAAGGGCAACACCGTATTCCTTGGTTTATGGGATGGAAGCGGTACTCCCATTTGAGGTAGAGGTCCCTTCCCAGAAGATACTAGCGGAATCAAGCTTAGAAGAATCGGAGTGGGCTCAAACACGCTATGACCAATTCAACCTTATTGAAGGTAAGCATTTGACAGCCATGAGTCATGGGCGCCTGTATCAACAAAGGATAAAGAACGCGTTCGACAAGAAGGTACGCCCGCGCAAGTTCAATTAGGGGGACCTTGTCCTGAAAAAGATATCCCACGTTGTTAAAGATAATCGAGGGAAGTGGGCCCCGAATTACGAAGGACCTTTCATTGTGAAAAAGGGTTTTTTCTGGGGGGGCTCTGGTGCTCACCAACATGGATGGCGAGGAGCTACCCTCGCCCGTGAACTCCGATGTTGTTAAGCGGTATTACGCTTGAAATCTAGGGCAATTGAGGAAACCGCTGCATGCTTTTTATTTTATTTTATTTTTGTGTTTGAGTGTTCTTTTTGGTTTCCTCCAGGGATTCCTGTCCGCTGTAAATTATCTCGTCACAGTTCTTTAAAAGAAGAGAATACGGGCCTGAGGCTTCAGTCCTCACTTTGGTTTTAAACCATGTGCAGTTTGTCATAACCTGAGCCCTTTCGCTCAGTTCATGGGGTGCCCCAAGCGCTTAATTAAAACTGAACCTAGCCAGCTTTCACTAAGGAGATTATTGCATTTGAAAACATTCATGCATACGCATACGCATGCATATTTTGTGATAACAGGGGCAACATCGTCTTAGGCAACGGTCAGAGGTCGAGACAAGGTTGAAGGCAAAAACCAATCAAGGTAAGATGACGACAGGGTCACGATTTGCCACGCATTGTTGTTTCCTACTTTCAGGTACTTAGGGACAGACACAAATTGAGGCTAGGGTCACGACCGATAGATCGTCGTCCTTTCCCTGCTCTGGACAAGCGGAAAACGCCGCTGCAAGGCAGCCTAGTATCCTTTAAATTCACAGTAATTATTACTGTTGTTTGTTTAAAATAAATAATGGATGCCTAATCTACCTTGAGTGGGTTCGAGTAAGCGAACGCCGACCCATAGAGGGTGATGCTTATGTCTTCCCTAAAAAAAAAAATGCAGGTTAGCTTGCTTGGGCGAGCTGAGCTCGCCTGGGCGAGCAACCCCTGCACGAAAATGTTAAAAAAGGGGGAGGGGGAAGGTTTCTGCACTCAAAAACTCCCCCCCCCCCCCCCCTCATTCAAAAAAGAAAGCTCACGGGAATTAAGGGTTTTTCACCTCTAGGCCACCATTTTTGCGCTTTTTCTTCCATTCTTAGTGTTGTTACTCACTCCATCAAGTAAGTATCCCATTCTTGAGCTTTCTAGCTTTCTATTGATGTATCTTGGTCTTCTTTTGGTGCTCTAAATTGTGTGAATATGCCCAAATCTATGGAGCAATTTTGGCTTTGTTTCATGCTTGATTGGTTTGAATTGAGGGGTTGTAGGGGATGGCTTTAGGCCTAGGGTTCATTTTGAAGCAATGGGGCATGCCACATTGCCCCCACTCTCTTGCTATTCATGCCTAAACATGCGCCCACCAAGTGCTCGGTGAAATGCCTCAATGACATATGAGCATGGTTTTGTAAGCTTGAGATTGTGGGACTGTTTTATATGTATAGGGACAGCATGAAGGATTTAAAATGAGTGCCCGAATGCGATTCTAAGCCTAGGAACCCAAGCTTTTAATACAAGGAAGCATGATTTATGCCTAGGAATCTAAGTTTTGGCTTTGAATGTAAAAAGGCATGAATGTTAGGACATGTTTGAGAGGTTTTTATTAGAATTAAAATTTGGCTGCCCCATGAGGAATACCTTGCACCTAGGTAGCATAGAAAATACCTTTCAACGGTATGTACATATGTGAATATATATAGCATGGAAATGCCTTGCAAAGTGTGTGAATATATGGCATAAAAGTACCTTGCAAAGTGTGAATGTATAGCAAATAATGCATTTCAAAATTTGTATATGTAGGATAGGTAGTGTAAAAATGCCTTTTAAAAAAAATGTATATTTGTGGATAGGTAGCATAAGGAGCCTTTCAAAAAATGTACCCATGGCACGAGAATGCTTCCCAAATGAATATAAGATGTGGAATTGCCTTTTAAGTGTAGATAGATGACATGAAAGTTCCTTCTCAAATAAATGCAAGTGTGTGCATGGCATGAGTTTGGCTCTCCAATTGTGAAACAACAAAAATGTATATGTTAATAAAATACTCCAAGTGTGCGTAGGTAGTTTATGGTAGCAAAATACTTAGGATATGAACATGTGTAACTTTGACACAATACCTTGAGCATGCGTATATGTATTCTTTTCAAAAATATGTATGTGTGGTAACTAGAATGTTTTGAATATCCTTGTATGTTGATATAAATAGTAGGATATTTTACGCATATGCACGTTCCTAAATGTTTTACATTAAGGAAATGTGTGCACAAGTTTGTTCTAAATCGAAAAGATTAACATGTCGTTTTTGCTTTAAAATAAGCGTTTTCTTGTAAACTAACTTTCCAAATTTTTGTCCTCACAGGAAATGGCTCCGAGAAAGCTTTCCGCAAAGAGATCTAGGAAGGACGCCGCGGCTGAAGGGACCAATGCCGCTCCTGAGTTTGACAACCATCATTTCAGGAGCGCTAAGCACTAGCAGCTTTTCGAGAACATCAAAGGATGGTCATTCCACTGAGAGAGACGCGTCCAGCTCAGGGACGATGAGTACATCGATTTCCAAGAAGAGATAGCCTGCCGACGTTGGACGTCGCTGGTCACTCCCATGGCCAAGTTTGATCCGGATATAGTTCTAGAGTTTTACGCTAATGCTTGGCCCACGGAGGAGGGTGTGCGGGACAGGCGGTAATGGGTAAGGGGCCAGTGGATTCCTTTTGATGCAGACGCCCTCAGCCAGTTCCTGGGAGACCCGCTAGTGTTAGAGGAGGGCCAGGAGTGCGAGTATAGTCAGAGAAGGAACCAGGCCGATGGATTTGACGAGGAGGCCATTGCCCAGCTGTTATGCATACCGGGTCAGGATTTTGCCCGGACCGCTACCGGGAGTCGGGTGCGGATTATGTGCACTAGCATGACCACCTTGACTCAAATGTGGATGACGTTGCTGCTTAGCAACGTCCTGCCCAGTGATCATAACTCCGACCTCCCTCTGCCGAAGTGTCAGCTGGTGTATGCCATCCTGATACGGATGAGCGTCCATGTGGCTCAGTTGATTGCTGACACCATTTATTTATTTGCAGGTATGCCACCTACCAGGCACCCTTTAGACCCAGATAAGTCTAACAGGGCCCTGTGGTTTCCAGCATTGATCACGGGCCTCTGCCAGTCATTCGGGGTTCCTGTCACACCTAGTAAGGTGATTCGACCGCCGATCACCTGGGCCTTCATTGAGAAGTATTGCACGCCTAGACAGGCGCAGAGTGATGCACCGCAGGCCGCAGACGCACCACCACCACCTCATCAGGCTGATCCAGCTGGGTCATTTGGCATGGAGCAGTATTTACAGCACTTGGTTCGCCAGCAGGCGACCAACCACAGGGGGCAGGTGCAGACCCATGAGTGTCTCTACCAGCTCAGCCTCAGTCTGCAGAGCCAGGGTTTCGCTCCTTTTGTGTGCCCTACTCCAGATCAGTTCATGGCAGAGGTTGCATGGCTCGGAGATTGGCCTGAGGCCCAGGCAGGGGAGGTGTGGCGTCCCCAAGATAATGACTGGTTTATTAGTAATGATTTAAATAACAAAACATGGGAAATTTTTTTTTCCGTTTCTTTCTCTATTTCACAGTAATTAAGTTCAGAAGGAAAATCATCGCCATGGAGTCCTGAATGGCCAATTCACAACTCTATTCGGAGTCATTTCTTTCTGATCACGCATAACATCTAAAATATTTTGCTTTTTCAAAGGAAAGGTATGCCAGCCATTACTTTAGGTCGTCACGTGAAAAAATAAAATAAAATACGGTCGGTAAACTCCTTTGCAAATAAAGTTTGCTAATGCTTTCTTTTCAAATAACAAGATTAAACATAAGTGCATTCATCATTTAAAGCTGTCCAAAATATGGGAGTTTTGCAAAATACATAGTGCCATCCAGAGCAAAGGTGTCCACTGTGGTGGCTTCAGCCACATGTATACAATCATCAAATTCCTATACAATAGGTCTACCCATACAAAAACAAAAGAGTAAACCTAACAGTCAGTCCTAGATACACCCACCCTCAAAAGGTATATAAAACTGGTCCAATGAGTTGTCTACTATGATGAAGAGCCTCCACTAATCGCCATCTCTCCAGGGCCACTATCCTCCGTAGAGTCTGCCTCAGATGCCGACATGACGTCCTCGGGAGAATCCACCTCAGGGAGTAGGTCCTCATCACCCTCTAGAAAGTCAAGAGCATCCACAGCAGGCTCAGGAGGTAGCTCCTCAGGATCCTCCTCAAGGTCTTCCTCGGATGACATCACCTCGATCACCTGGACTGGCTCCACTAGACGGTATGGTGTAGGCGTGGGTAGTATCCACTCCACAGTGCGCTGAAGCGTGTGCGCGGGTTCATCTGGATGCACCAATGAAGTAGCCGTGAATCAAATCGTGCCCCAAAATCGGCACCTCGCATTGCCTTCGAGGGTCTCCCAAGCTCCCTCTAGGCACTCCATCTCCACTCGATCATGGATTAGTTGCGCCGCCATCACGATCTACAAGAAAGAAAAGGAAAGGGGTAGACTCTATCACGAGAGATCTAACTGCGGTAGCAACACAATGCGTCCCATAACCACTACATGCAAGTAAAAGGGATATCTCAAGGCTTTTCATCTCTGGTAATCGATTACACCTCATTGTTAATCGATTACCAGAGGCCAAACTCGAATTACATAGCTTCAGGAAGTGAAAACCTGCAAAATGCATTGTGTAATCGATTACACATGACTGGTAATCGATTACCAGTGGCTTATTCCTCTGTGTAATCGATTACACAACCTGGTAATCGATTACCAGAGGCCCCTTCAACATTCCAGTCCCATTTCTGAGCCTGGTAATCGATTACACCCCTTGGTAATCGATTACCAGAAGCCCTCCTAGCTTCCTGATCTCGTTTTCAAGCCTGGTAATCGATTACACTCCCTTGGTAATCGATTACCAGAGGCCATCTTAGCTTCATGTCTTCACTTTTAAGCCTTGAAATCGATTACCTACCCTTGGTAATCGATTACCAGAGGCCATATCCCAAATCTCACTCAAGACTCATTGCTGGCCAGCCACCACACAAGCCTCCCTGCTTTGTGGTCTTTGTTCTTTTATTGGTTGACTGCCAGGAGCTCGCCTGTTTAGGTACATCACAGGTTCTCACTGACTGACTATGCCCGGGTTGGGTCGGGATTGGTCAAGCTTGGTTTTGGGCAATAGCACCCCACCTGACGTCCCCAATGTCTCCTGACCCCCACGACATATCTCCAGGTACCACAATGTGGTCAATGAATAAAAGTAGGAAGTCTCACCCTTCCACACTTCCTCATTTCAAGCTTGTAGGATTATGGGGTACCCATCACATGTGGTACTAGGTGGCGGTCGGGCGATGGTGCAAAACAATTCTCCACATCCACAAATCACGTATAAACCGACCATCCCCTGTTGCCCACCTCAACTGAGCTCACGTACTCCCACATAGCCCTTATCCTCGTTCCTCTCAACGCCTGGTCCCCATCAATCCTTTCAAGCTTCCACAACATCCAAGTAATTCAACATCCAAGCATCATGAACTAACACAGCCAAGAAAACAGGGCAGAGGCAGAAAACTCCGCCCAAAACACAAACCAATATCACAGCTTTTACCATAGTAATATTCTCCTTGTTCCAATTCGTTAACCGTTGGATCGACTCGAAAATTTTACTGGAAGTCTCTAGCACATAAATCTACATTATGACCGTTGGGATCTGCTAGAAAACGTCCAAAACCCAATCTGTACTACTCTTTCCACAACCAGCAAATACACAACACTTTCTGCACAAAGCCAAAATTCTGCTGCACCTATTTGACAGCAAAATTCTGCATAAAGTGCAGATTTTCGAAATCACACTTTCCCTCATCCAATTTTGCCCAAATTGAATCCTACAAGTCCCAAATCATGTATCAATCATGTCTAAACCAAGGACAAGCTTCAGACCAAAGCAACTCAAAATCTAGGTATCTAAAACCCCTCAATTTAGTGGATTTTCAAGGTTTGAGAAGTGAAAATGAGAATGGGGTAAATTTGGAGCAAACTCTCACCTCACACAAGTCTATAACCTTAATCTAAACTTGCTCAAACTGGTTTTACGCCTAAAATTCCACCAAATCAAAATTTGACTCCTCAACACCCAAATTTTACCCTAGAAATGGCTCTTGCCTTCACTTTGGGTCTTTTGTTTTTCTCTCTTGCACAGCCCAAGCTTTCTCATAAGTCCTAAATGACATTTCAAACTAGGACTAACTCACTTTAACCTCCAATTTCTACTGAATACAGATTTAGCCTTTCAAACCCTCAAAGCATCACACTTTTTCCACTCATAACACTACATTCTCACTTTCTAACCCTGGGTTAACTCTACCCTTCATCCCTACCAGTTTTCCATCAGCAATTTCAGCACATAAACATCACAAGCATCATCATAAAAACCCTAAAACAGAATGGGTAAGCTTGACTCACACCAAACATGGCAAGTTCAACATGCTTTCAACAAATCTCTTCACAAATAACTATCACAAAGCATAAACCAAGTAAAACTACCCATCATATCTCCCAAAGCCCCATACCCACAAAAATTTAGGTGAGAAGAAGTCTACCCAAACCTGAGATTTCGAGGTCCCACACGTAGAGATGCGCTTCACGACTCCGAAAATGCCTTCCTTTCGCGATTTGGAGCAGAAATGGTGACCAAAGGATGGAGCTTTAATGGAGGCTTCAATGGAGAGGAAGAAGAAGAGAATGGCGACGTGAGAGAGAGAGGGAGAAAGGCTTCTGAAATTTTGGGGCTGAGTGAGGAGAGAGAGTGTTGCTTTTTGGTTTTAAAAAAAGGCTTTTCTCTTTTCTTATTATTTTATTTTTCAAAAGCACTTGCCACTTGTCCCATTTTGAGTGGAACAAAAAGGGCCCACCTTTTTCTCTTGATGTGACTCATGCATAGTCACAAGAAGAAGAGAAAAATCTGACCTTTGAAACGCTAAAATATGCCTCGGTTTGCGTGCCATTTCTCTGGTTCCAGTCCCTCGCGTTTCTCTGCACCCGTCGGGGCCATTTTTCGAAAGTAGGCAATATATATATATCAAAACGCTCAGAATGAAACCCCGAGCGTGGTTCAAAGGTTGGTTTTGTTAAATTTTAAGTTGCATGCAAAACGATGATTTTTTGACTAATTAATTGAGAGTTAACCCATAACCATCCAGTTATGGATTTCTCTTCGTTAATTAGCCTAACCCGCGTATCTTTTCCCCCAATATACTTACTTCTACCAGGAGTATATACATATATACATACGCTGAATAATACTCATATATATATAACCATCCAAAATGCACCGTTTACAAAAATTCCGGGTAGAAATTTCCAGGATGTCACAGGAGGCGCCCACAGAGGCTCCTGGCGATGCAGATGAGGCCCACATGGATGAGGAGATGACAGATTTACTTGATTTCTTGGGAGGGAGTAGAGCCACATGACCGGGAGATCCCTAGATTCATATTCTCTTTTATGTTTCCTCTCTTATATGTTACATATCATTTTTTTATAACTTGAGGGACTAACGCTTGTTTTGTTTTGTGCATATGTTGTTTGGACTGTTGCGTTAGTGCTTACTTCATTATTGTCGATAATGTTTGTTGAAATTTTGGAACCGTGTAGAGTTTTCATTTAGGAACGTCGTCCTAAAAATAAAATGAACAAAAATCATGATAATGCCAAAAATAAGAAAAAGAAAGAAGCGTTGTGAACAAATGTCGTGTCTATATATATAACGAAAAGAAAAGAGTTTTTTATGTAAAAGAAAAAATGTATGGAAGGATTTTGTGTGTGTGTAAATAAGGTGTGAAAAGAAATTCTTGTGTGTGAGTAATGAGTGTATACAAAGAAATATTTGTATAAACCACGAGTGTATGTTGAAAAAACGAAAAAGAAATCTTCGAGCAGGAATAGAGTTTGTATATAGACCGTGTTGATATAAAGAGAAAGAGTTTTAATGCATGTGTATATAGAAAAAGTTCGTCATGTATAGGAATGTAGGTGTACAAAGAAAAGCTTTCTCATAGATGGCGATGGATGTATAGTTTTTGCAAACATAAAAAATGAAACAAAAAGAAAAAAGAAAGAAAGACCTCGAAGGTCGGCATGTTATGGTCATAGGAAGCATAAATCATTCATAGAGAGCAAACATATCTTTTGGAAACAAGGGACTAACGCTAAGAGTTTATTTTCCAAAATAACCGAGATGAGAATGGATGGATTCGTTGAACCGATGAAAGAACATAATTTGGAAATATTGGGTCTACTTGTGTAAATCCCAAGCCTTAGTATCACAATGCCATAATCTGGATGCTTGAGTACCCACCTAGCTGTAGCCATGACTAATTTTGCACGTTGTTTCCAAATCATCATTGTTACGCATGCCTCGTGGAAATAATATGGAAATTCAACCTGAGACCAACACCTTGACACACAAATTTGTTTTGCCCCAGATATCAAAATCGAGCTCGCACGATGAAAAGACCATGTTGAGACACAACCTTAAGCTACTTTGAACCTTGGCCCATGAAAAGAATCCTCATCTTTTCCACCAAAGAAAAGGACAGCAGAATCTCCTCAAAAGAGAGCGAATAACGAAACTCGAATTCCCAATCAGGGATCGTAAAGGAAGAAATGAAAAGAAACAAAAGAAAAGGAAAAGATTCCCGATCGAAGATCGGAAGAAAGTAAAAAAGGAAGAATCGGAGGAAAACAGAATAATTCCTGATCAATAATGGAAAGCAAGAAAGAGAACAAGAGATCTTCGGACCAGATAAATTTTCGGCGAGGTAAATAACCGCTGGCAAAGGGAAAACCCATTTTTAAAGTGGTTCTTTCTTTGGGATTGCCATTCAAAGTTGCTCTCAACTGATGATATCCAGCCCCACGTAAACAAAGAGGAAAAGACCGAAACACCCAGCTTCCTCTCCAAAAACACTACCCTCGAGAAAATCCTATTTATCTGTGATCGTGCGTGTGATCTTTTGGTTCGATAGGAAATCATGTGCAAAATAAAGTCATGGTGCAGCTATGGTTTGGGGATTAGGGTAAAACACTTACCTGTGTGAGTTTTGATACACTATGAGTGATTTTATTCCCAGTTTCGGTCTGACCCGACGTTTCCCCTGAATGTTCATTTAAAAGCTAAATGTTGATATCCTGCCCTTCATTTTCGGTTACAAAGAAAATTACTTTTGGCATGGGTATATTGTTTCTCTAAGATATGGTGCTCTCGCGAATGATTTATTTTTTCTTTGCTAAAAGCATGTTCGCCTTTTTAGGTGAAAAAGACCTAGTGGACCATTCGGTCCTACCCTCAAATCTTATCCGGAGCCCCATGATTTGATTGTCACTCATGCATCCTCCACCATCGAGTCTGGAGCCCTGCGAATTGATTGCCTAGCGCTGTTCACCTATCCTCCACCCTCAAATCTTATCCGGAGCCCCATGAATTGATTGTCATTCATGCATCCTCCACCAATGAGTCTCGAGCCCCGCGAATTGATTGCCTAGCGCTGTTCGCCTATCCTCCACCCTCAAATCTTATTCGGAGCCCCGCGAATTGATTGCCTAGCGCTGTTCGCCTAGCCTCCACCCTCAAATCTTATTCGGAGACCCATGAATTGATTGCCTAGCGCTGTTCGCCTATCCTCCACCCTCAAATCTTGTTCGGAGACCCATGAATAGATTGCCTAGCGCTGTTCATGTGTCCTCCACCATTGAGTCTGGAGCCCCACGAATTAATTGCCTAGCGTTGTTCGCCTATCCTCCACCCTCAAATCTTATTCGGAGACCCATGAATTGATTGCCTAGCGCTATTCATGCGTCCTCCACCATCAAGTCCGGAGACCCATGAATTGATTGCCTAGCGTTGTTCATGTGTCCTACGTTATCAAGCGTGAAGCCTCCAGTGACTGGGAAATGTGGTTTTTTGTTATTTTCCCGATCGGTTCCTTCGCCAAACATGTGTATATGTATATATTTGTGTTATTGGTGTTTTTTGTTGTTTGTGTTTGTTTTGTGTTGTGCAGAGAAAGAAGGAGGAGAGACGGAAGTCATCATAGACTAATCACGGAGAGAGCAAAGACGGACGAAATTAGTGTTTTATCTTTGCTTTCCTCTTATCTCCGATAAAAGGTAAGTAAAGAGGGGCAACTGTCATACCCTAATTTCGTCCGGGGACTATTGTTTGATGGCATGCAACCTTTGATTGACTGCTTCCAGGTACTTCGCACCCTTTGTTGCACAATACATGAAGTTCCGAGACATGCCGGAAATCAAAAGGAAGCATTGTTACGCAATCCGTGAAATTCCATAATGTGCCGGAAATCAAAAGGAAGTGTTGTTGCGCAATCCGTGAGTTTTCGTAACATTCCGAAAGCTAAAAAAGGAGTAATTACATGACCCGTAAGGTTCCGTAACCTTACGGAAAGAAAATAAGTATCGTTAAGAAATTCGTAAAGTTTCGTAACGTTACGGAAAAAGAATCACCAAAAAAGCAAATGGGGTGTATTTAGTAAAAAAGGTGGTGCAAATAGCAACCAAGCCCGCTTGGGCCTTCCAGATTCATCCTCCAGAAGGCGGTTGCTTCTGGAGGAAGCAACCTGGCTCGCCTGGGCGAGTTGGGTGGCAAGCTCCTCCCCTATTTTCCTATAAATAGAGGGAGGAGTGAAGAAGGAAAGGGTTCAACCTTCTTGGCACTTCGTATTCACTTGAAATTAGTGAGGAAAGTTGTTTCTGTGAAGAAAATCCAAGCCGAGGCGCTTCCGTAACGTTTCCATGGGTGATTTCGCGAAGATTTTCAACCGTTCTTCATCGTTCGTTGTTCTTCGGTCTTCAACCGGTAAGTTCCCGAAATCAAACTTTTCAATTCATTCTATGTACCCGTGGCGGTCTCCATTTGTTTCGTGTACTTTTATTCTCATTTCATTTACTTTCCGTACCCCGTTTTGACGTGCTTTAGTCATTTACTTAAGTCATTTTTTCGCCTAATCAAAAAATAAAATAAATTTCCACCGATCATTTGATTTGTAGTATCCCTTAATTTCTGTTAAAATGAAATTCGACCGTTCGGTCATGCCATAACCACGTTGGAAACCAAAATGAGGTAAAATAATAATATAATAATAAAAAAATATCTTTTAGTAAAATAAACCAAAAAAATCAATCGGATGTTTCTCTTTGGGATTTCTCTTTCTTAATTAAATTGACTAATAACTAAAGTGAAACTAAGACTAAAATCAACTCGCAAAGTCAAGCTCGTCCGCAAAAAATCACCAAAAAAGATTTTAAGGCTCAATGCCTCAGTTTTTTCTTACCAAGTAAAATGGATCATTTTTAAGGTCCAACGCCTTAAAAAGACCACATTCCAAGTAAAAAGAATCGCTTGATTTCCCCTTTAAAAAGAACTACGGAGGTCTGATTTCCTCTTCGATGGAGGGTACGTAGGAGCAAGAGCCCCGTTTTTGTCGACCTCAAAAATAAAAAAGAAATAAAGTTTAGGTACACAATTTCACACAATTCTAAAATTAAGGCTGTTGTCCTTTGGGAC
The DNA here is from genome assembly GCF_000004515.6 of Glycine max. Classification (NCBI taxonomy): domain Eukaryota; kingdom Viridiplantae; phylum Streptophyta; class Magnoliopsida; order Fabales; family Fabaceae; genus Glycine; species Glycine max. The sequence goes on along the minus strand of NC_038252.2, from coordinate 18,302,209 downwards.
AAACGTGAGAGGTGCTAATACCTTCCTCAAATGTAAATACAACTCCTGAATATGGAATATTCTTCATGATCGGTTTCCTTCGGTTTTTCCGACGTTTTCCACAAATAAACGTTGGTGGCGATTCCGCGCGTTTTCCTCCTTTGGAAGACGCACCCGTGAGCCTCGCCTCGCTCGCCCACAAAAGGGAAGGTTGTGACATGGTGCATGTGGGAGAGACTATGATCATCTTGAGTGTTGCATGTGTGTCGGAGGTGTGATTCGCCTTGAGTGTGCTCATGCAATGTGTGAGCAGAGTGTTCGTCACCTTGTGGGTGTCTGACACTTTAGCTTTCTTAGCTCCTCCTCATGGCATCGCTCCATCTCCGCAATGCGGTTTTGGAGTTGTCAGAGAGTATCAGTATTTGTCATGGTTGTTGGAGAAGGATTAGAGCCTTCGAAAGGGGTTTCATGTCTGAGGCTAGACCACATGCTAACCATGGGTGAAAAAGAGAGGTCACGGGGTATGTTTTACCACAGCCCCATGGTGGGTGCTAAATGTAGTTACCAAAATCCGGAGTTGTTCCACGTCAGGGTGGACATGGCGAAGGTGGGCTCCAGGATCTTGAATGCTGGACTGAGAGTAGCCTTTGTTAGAAGGACAAGAGAGGGGACCTGCAAAATAAAGGACTTCGACGCTCAAGTAAGTACGCAAATTAGGAGTGTATGAGTGAGTATGAAAAGAGTGAGATGGAACCTGGTAATTATAGAGTAAAGTGGGAGTTGCAAGTCCTTGTTTGTAGGGGCTATTACAGTGGTGAAACAACCCCTATAGATAATTACTAGCTTATAGATAATAGCCAATAGATAATTGTAACTTAAAGATAATGTGTATCTTAGAGATAATTGAATACCTGCCACGAGATAAAGAGGTTATAACATATGCAAGTAATATAGTGGTTAGAGATAACTTGTTAGGTAGGGAGCCCAGTTGCTAAGGGCATGATGTTTGTGCTCCTGTGCCAAGGCTGACATGGAGGGTTGATGTGTGCATCAGAGTACCACGCAGCTAGCCATGTGTATTTTGTGAACCTTGGACAATATATTAATATAAGTTAATAGTTATTTATGACATTTGAAATTCACATTTGACATTTGCAATTTTTAAGTCTTTATAAAAGGAAGTTTTAGTTTATCTTCTAGGTTAATATATTTTTTTATTATATGCTCTTGATTTTTTAAAAAAGAAAACACAACTATAAATGTTTATATAAAATTTAACACCTACTTATATTTTTGTTAAGTAAATTTTAATTTTTCAGATTGCTCCCTAATATTCTAATCTCGACTACACCTAGTCTATGCCCCCTAGTTTTGGTTGCATATGGATTAACAACGCGTAAACTTTCATGTATAATAACCTTTTTTTTTTATCTCTTATGCATTTGAAACAAAGAAGAGGTAAAGTTTTTTTATACATATATTTATGAGTAAATTACAGCAACCCCATTGAGATTTATCTTAATTACACCCATCACCTTTGTGTTTGTTACATTAGTTTTATTCCTATGTGTCAAACGGGGTTAAAGTTCCGTTAAAAAATAACTTTTGAACAAAAAAAATCTTGTGTAAAACCTGTTTTTCCCTTTCCTTCAATTTCTCTCTTCTCAATTCTTCAACACTGGTGTATGCTCTTCCCTTCAATTTCCCTCAGCCATGCTTGACAACATGTTCAGAAACCCACCCTCCTTCCTCCAAGACCTCTTCACCAAAACCTTATCCCGATCCCACTATTGCGCTTTGGTTAGGAACTCGGTTGTGGCTTCTTCTGCAAGCATGCGCCTATCGTGCTAAGTGCCTCCAGTTATTCCGGTTTGTAATTTGTCACTGCATTATGAGATTGACTAAAAGATCTATGTGGTTGTGGTTTCTTCCATATGAAATTAAAGCATCATGTAGGTAACAATTAATTGAAAACATATTGCTTGTTTCATTTTGGAAGATTGAACTTTATGTAATTTTTATTGTTTGTTTCATTTTGAAAAACTATTATGGCCCAAAAATTAGAATGCTATATTTAGAATTTTAATTCTCAAAACAAAAATAAATACATATTAATTAGAGTTCGATATTTTCTCGAAATCGTCCCACATACCACACAAACCCCTTTAAGCTTTGAGACCTTCGCACTTTGAATCACCTTCAAGATTTGAATCTTCTTCAAGTTTTGAGCTCCCATCACGCTCTTCAGTGCAACCATCATTGTTTTGAATGCCATTCCCTGATTCATCGTGTTCCTCATCGTCACACTCTCTCTTCTCATTTCCTACCACGATGTACTCTTTCTCCTCCACTTCCATCATGAATGCATGACACACCGCTACAGATTCAAACACATCTCTCCCAACACCAGTAACCTACACAAAATCAGTGGTGCCAATGGTTTGTCTATGTCATTCGTTCTAATCACATTGCACTTCAGATCTTGCCTCCAACGACTTCTGCACATCAACAACACTCATTGATGACTTATCTTGAAGTTTGAAAGAGAAAGTAAGTGTTAAATGAGAAGGGACGATGGAAATAATACAAAGACAAATGTTGTTTTTAAAGTTTTATTAATTTTGTCACTTAAGGGTGTGAAGGGAAGGGATATAAGTAATGCCTATAGATGGAGGGTGATGCAATCTTACCCCGCAAGAGCATTAGATAGAAGACTCCAAGAAGATTGGGCCAGAGATGCAGGAGAAGGCCTTAGGGTTCTCATGAGTCTTAGGGTAGATTTTGGGCCCATGGGCTAAGTATGAGCCCACTTATCTTTGTACATAGGGGTGTTCTAGGTGCACCCAGCATTATTGTTGGTGCACTAACACTTAAGGGGAAAAGACTAAAATACCCTTGATCCATAAGCCTTTTAAGTTGATCTGTAAAAGGCTTACGGATCAACTTGATCCGTAAGCCTTTTACGGATCAACTTAATCCGTAGAAGCCTTACAGATCAACTTGATCCGTAAGCCTTTTACAGATCAACTTGATCCGTATGTGCTTAATATCAACATACGGATCAACTTGATCCATAAAAGGCTTACGGATCAACTTGATCTGTACGATTTATGGACCACCCTCACGCGCACCCATCACAAATGCGAAGAAAGCGCAGGGGCAGTGTTGACATTTTTAAAAAATGTTGGGTGCACCAGCAATAATGCTAGGTGCGCCTAGCAACACCCTTGTACATATTAGATTAGGGTTTCATTATTTTTAGCCCTTGTATTTAGGGCTTCATAGTGTAGAGAGGGTACCCTAGTAATGTAGGATTTTCAACCCTTGTATTTTAGGATTCCTATACTAGTTTTTGAATTAAGGGTAGTTTTGTAATTTCACATGCATTAAATTCACTATTTGATGTGCGTGTTGGGAGAGAATTTAATTGAATTGGGAGAAGCCCAATCCAATTAAATTTTGGTCCAGCCTAAGGGGGAGGTGAACATTTGCTTGCTACACCCCATTGTCGCATCATATAGTCAAACTTTGTGCATGTCCTTCATGCTTTACATGTCTCATGACACCTAAACACACTCAGTGGAGAATCTTGGACTTGATCTTGGATTAGTGGGATGAACCATAGATGAAATTCACTAATGATAATTAGTGAAATTTTGGCTCCAAATTCGGCTCCACAAATTCAAATTCAAGTGAAATTTGAATAGAATTCAAATTTCCTTCCAATTTTGTGTGACACTTAGGCTATAAATAGAGATATTGTGTGTGCATTTTTTAAACTTTGATCATTTGAAATATTACACTTCAAAGTTTAGATCTCATTTGAGGCATAAAGTTTGTGCCCCTTCTCTCCCTCTCCCTCTACTTATCTTCTCTTACCTTCAAGCTCTTATCCATGACTTCCGATGGTGGTGAGCTTGTTCTTGACTCATCTTCAACTTGAAGTGGCATCTCCAATCACCTTTACTCCTTCTCCATTCTGCTGCCATTGATTTTCAAGAAGCAAATGACTCCATTAATGAAGAAGATCCAAGGCCTGTAAGCTCTACATGGAGCTAAATTAGAGGGCATGCTTGTGTAATTTCACCAAATGTTAGGGGAAATTTGTGTAATGTATTAAAAAATCATTAACAAGCATGGGCCACTCACATGACACTTTTCTCTTAAAATCATTGACATTCAAACTATCTAGGGGATCCATGTGAAGGAAGCTAAACAATTAAGGATTTTTTGTTGTAGGATTAGAAAATAAAGGAGTGATAGGTGTAATTAAGACAAACCTTAAAAGATTAGTGTAATTTATTCTATATTTATTTATTTATACTTATTGCTCTATGTCATCCAAACAAATATAGAGAAAAATGTTCCTAATTTTATTTTTATTTATCCAAACAGTATTTTATTATTATGATTAGTATAGTTGTCTCTTGTTGTTTCTTTTTTTTTTCCTCTCTGGATTTCTTTTACCATCCAAACAAAGTATTAAGGTGAATGAGATGGGGTCATATTAAAGGGCCTTGACAAACATGCCATGGAACAATCAGTAAGATTTGATTTTTTTAAGAAATCAACAATCAAGCTAAATAGCCTTTAAAAAACAATCAAGCTAAATGTGATTTTATATATTGGCAGGTTTATCGTTGGCAAAAAAAGATGGGACATAAGTCAAATTAAAGAGTGACTAGGAGATAGTAGTTGATCAAGTACTAGGAAATTACCAGATTAAAGATCCTTGATAATGAAACGTGTAGCACATGACAACCGAATTCAAAAGCTTCACAGTCGACATAAGCATCCTAAGAGGAAAAAAAATCATATTTTATTTATTATCTAAATTAGCTTCCACGAAGATGACGGGACGACATATAACACTCTCATACAAACAACTTTGAAATAACAATTCATAGGAGAAATTGAAGTGTTGTATGGTAAGAACACACAAAGTTAGATGACACCAACATCACACTATTTGAAAGACCCACAAAGTATTTATTTATTATGATATATTAATAATTTAATTTCTGTTAATTAAAGATTATATCATTGAAGACGTATCCAACCCTTAAACGATAGTATATTCAGGGGCCCAGCAAGGGGTGACATGATGATGTCATGTCATCTCCAAAATTATTATCATCCTTTAATTTCTTATACAAAAATATTTTATAAATGATACATTTTGTGTTGGTCTAATACTCACTGTAATCCCTGTAGTGATATTAAAATTAATTTATTTTAAAAAATAATCATAAAGTTATGCTAATTTTTAAGAGAAGTTAATTTTTTTTAATGAACAGTCCCAAAATATGCACTTACTAAATCTGAAAAAAATATTACGCAAGATTTTTTTCATCAGGTACCGACTTTTGATTAACTAAGCATTTTCATCTCTCTCTTTTTTTGTTCTTTTTCTTTATTTGGTGAATGAATGGAATATGTACCCTTTCTAGTAGCCACGATTATCGGAACGAAGGTTCCAGGAAAATGACACATATGACGTACTATAGCTAGCCAGCGCTACCACAGGAAAAAGCTAGTGAAGGCTCGAGGGGGCGTCGGCATGATTCCTGCTAATAAGCCAAATGAACCTGCGCGAGGGTCCTTTGTCAAGCTATCGTGATCATTTTTTTCTTTTCATTACTAGCTATCGTGATCATTGGTCATTGGTCAAATTATACTGCAAGATTATTTGCTCTGACACTTTCTTTGCTCACATGAGTAGTAGTCTCCTCCTCCACTGTGTTCAATCCATCTATATTACACGCCTCATGAGAAGTATGGGTGTCAAAATCTTTATGTGTACCAAGATCCCTAGGATATGTTTAAAATACTGAAACATTGACTGAGCTAGTCTAAGTTTTAGTGTTAATTATTTTTTTATTGCAACTTTATACACAAAATATAGCGTGAAGATTTAGACTTTATATATACCACCTTTTGATCCCTTTTTTTTATATCAGAAATCAATAACTAATTTCTAAAAATCAATAAAAATTTATCAATTAATATATCTGAAAATAGATATATATTTATTACAATTGGAAAAATATATATCCTTATTTTTATTATTGTTCCATTATATGGAAATTGGAAAAATATAATTAAAGTATATTAACAAAAAAAATAAACAAATTATTTAGTATTTTAGTTGATCAAAGTTTTGTTAGAATCAACTATATTTTGTGAATTTGAGTTTACACAAAGTTTGAAAAAAAAAGTTGTATAATAAATTGTTCAACAAAGTTTATAATGTGTATTGTCTAGTGTCCACAAAGTACATGTGACAAGCTACATGACACTCCGATAAACACGTTAGTCCTTCAGGTCAGCCCTGGCATAGGAGCATGGATGGCATGTTCTTAGCAGTCAGGCTCCCAACTAACAGGTTATTTCTAACCTTTTATTATTTGAATATATCGTCATCTCTTTATCACATGGCAGGTAAATAATTATTTCTAAGCTACACATTATCTATAACATCATCTACAAGCCGATAATTATATGCAAGGATTGTTATGTTACTTTAACAGCCCCTACAAACAAGCACCCGTAACTCCCTCTCCACATTATAAGTACTAGGCTCCATTTCACTCTTTCCATACTCACTCATACTCTCCTAACTCACGTACTTACTTGAGTGTCAGAGTCCTTTGTTTTATAGATCTTCCCTCTTGTCCTCTTAATAAAGGAACTCTCAGTCTAACATGCGAGATCTTGGAGCCCACCATGGCCATGTCCACCCTCACGTGGGGGTAGCTGTAGATTTTGGTAAGTACATTTAGCACCCACCACAGGGCTACGGAAAAACTTACCCCATGGCCTCTCTTTCACCCATGGTTAGCACACGATTTGGCCTTAAACGCAAGACCCCTTCCATAGACTCCATCCTCCTCCAATAACCATGACGGATACTGACACTCTCCAACAACTCCAAAATCGCATTGCGGAAATGGAGCAATGCCATAAGGAGGAGCTCATAAAGCTAAAGGCTGACCACGATCAGTTGGAGGCTCGTGTCAGACGCCCCCAGGGCGATGAGCACTCCGCTCACACATTTCCTGAGTGCACTCAAAGGGAATCACACCCTCGACACACGGTCAACACTAAAAATAATCCAAGTCTCTCGCACATACATCACCCTACAGGGCGGACTACTCGTCGACACCCATTCATCAATCAAATCATGGAAATTGACATAGCCCTAGGTTGGAAACCACTCAACCTAAAGTGGTATGAAGGAACCATTAATCCAAATGAACATCTGGACGCTTTCCTCACCTAGGCGAATCTATACACCAATGACGATGCAATCTTGTGTCGTGTCTTCCCAACGTCCCTCAAATGAATGGCATTAAACTGGTATGATGGACTTCCTCCAAGGTCAATTGATAGCTTTGACACTCTTGTTGAGCATTTCATTTGCAATATGTAACCAGCAAGTCACACCACATGACCTCTGTCGTCTTGGCCAGCTTGCGACAAGCAGATGATGAATATCTTTGAAAATTCATAGAAAGGTTTGGACGCATTGTTGTCCAAATCCGAAATCTCAACCCTAAGGTAGCACTACACTCTATGCTCCTCGCACTACGACCTAGTAAGTTTGCGGACAATCCGTGCAAAAAATTCCCTGGTAGCATGGACAATTTGAGTGAACGAGCCAAAAGTTACATCCAGATGGAAGAGATATCTAGGTTCAAGAATGAGGTTCGACATGCCGGACAAAAGCACGACAAGCAAGAAGGAAGCACCAAGAATGACTCACACAAGTTAGACACGAGGCACAAGCCAGACAAGCACCAGCCTCTCCCTAAAGGGCCCAGGTACTAGCGTTACACACCCCTGACAACCAATCGCACTACAATCCTTGAGGAGGCTTTTAGCACGGAGGTACCAATAAAACAACCTTCGACACTTCCACCCAGGACAGGGTTAGACAGGACCAAATACTGCAGATACCATTGCAGTTACGACCACAACACAAAAGATTGTTAGTCCCTCAAGGACAAGATAGAAGAGCTCATGCAGGCTGGGTACCTAGCGTAATTCGCAAAGAGGCCGAAGAACCACCAAGCAGGAGCGAGACTCGGAGGACACCAAGAGGATTAGCTTAGGAATCACGACACTAACATGAGAAGAGACAAAGCAGAAGATCGAGGAACACAGAGACACCACCAGCAAAGATGCAGGCGACAACCTCCACATGGACAGAAGAATGAGCCTACCCAGCAAATCAGAGGTGTAATCGACACCATTGTGGATGAATTTTCCTATGGAGTGCAGTCTAGTTAGTCCCACAAACATCACCTCTATGCCATCCAAGACATTGACATTAACTATGTCAACTTACCATCCCCATGAAGTATCCCTCCTATCACTTTCCCTAATAGAGACTTCAAGGGTATCAACCTTATTAACCAAGATGACCCCATGGTTGTCTCCTTCATAATTTCCAACTTCATGGTGTCCAAGGTTCTCATCGACTAGGGTAGCTCCACTAACATTTTATATTGGAAAACATTCCAGAGGCTTGAAGTCTCACCTGACATCGTCTAGCCTTACGTTGATCCTCTCCTTGGCTTCGTAGGAGAAAGAGTAGAGACTTGAGGCTATGTCGACCTAATGACCACCTTCAGTCAAGGCAACTGTCCAAGAGCTTTACAATTAGGTATTTAATCGTCGATGCAAATACCTTTTACTTTGCTTTGATTGGCAGGAACACGCTCAACGCGCTCGCCATCATCTCCATATCGAATCTATAGATAAAGTTCCCTACCTTGACGGGAGAGATCGTGACTATCAAGGCAAATCAAAAGCAAGCACGACAATGCCACATGGAAAGCCTGAAAGTGGCACCCTATTCGGCCACCAGGGAGCCTCTAAAGCCTCACCTCACAACGGCTAGAGGTACTCAAGTCATCAGCATGGACAAAGGGTCTCTACTCCGAACCCTAACTCTTTCCCAAGCAAGCCTGGATGACATATTCGATGTAGATCCGCACAGCGACACTTCTGATAGAGGCTAAAGCCTACTAAAGAACTCGTCAAGCTGCAACTCATACCCAAACTTGAATAATCCACACAGCTGAATAGGGACCTCACCAGCCATGAGCACATATGCATAGTGTAAGTCAATGAATACGACTAACTTTTGTGTAAGAAATCTATGAAAATTGTATCTAACTCCTCCCATTTATGGTTATTTTGTAGTGTTGTAATGACTTTTTGTTAAATATAGGTAATAAGTACTTAATACTCCCATTTTGTGTATTTAATAATCATTTCTTTTCAATTTTAGGTTAATTAGGCAAGTTTGTGAAGTGCTGATTTTTAGCTTCTCGCTAAGCGAATCTGTCGTCTTAGCGATCCATCCGCTGAGCGTACCACTCTTGCGGCTGAGCGCGAGGAAGAATCTGGAAGAAGGATGAGCTGGACACATGCGCTAAGCGAGCACTCATCCTGCTAAGCGCACCGCTTGCATTCATCTGCTAAGCCGAAATTCACTTATGCACGCTAAGAGAGCCAGAGTTGCACTAAGCACGCAAGCACCAACAATGCGACCTATTTAAGCCTGAAATCAGAAATGGAGAAGGAGTTTGGGCTTTTCCTTGAGCTTTTGTGGTTTTAGAGATTTCTAGAGAGAAAAAGGTCCAAGTTCCAGAGAGTTTTGAGAGCTTTTGCTGTGCGAAGAATGGCAGAGAACTGAGCTTGAAGAGGAAGCCATCCTGAGAGCATGAGATGAGTCTGTTAGTGATTATGAGGTTCTAATGGTGGAGGAGACATCCCCACTACTTGTATTTCTTCAATCCTTCATTTTTTTCTCTTCTCTTTGTTGTAAAGGAAGCTTCCCAGATATGGAGAGCTAAATCCTCTGCTGGTTCTTCCTTGTAGGTACTTGATGTAAATACCTTTATATCTATTTAATGATGTTTTATGTGTTCTATGTGCTATCAGTACATCATTTCAGTGTGCTTTTGCCTTGATCACGTAGATGCATGCTTTGTTAGGATCATTCAACAGTGGGAACTGGTCTTAATCTTTGAACTTGATAGGATAGGGCTAGTTTACCATATTATCACGAGGGATCGAGGTACGATAACCTAGTTGTTTGTATGTTTGTCTTAATGCGATTCTGGTTGAGTTTAGTCCAACAAGAAGGATCTGAGGATGATGCTTGATTAGTATTAGGCTAGACTATCATGAGGGATCGGGGTTTAGCATTTCAGGAGACACCATAGAACACATGAGCACTGTTAAGTAGAGAATATGCTTATAACATCAGGCACCTAATAGGAAGACCAACACATTGTCTAGTTGTCTTTACACATCATTACTCACATGATTTTCCTTTTTAATTGTTAGTTTACATACCTGTTCATAGTCCACACATATCTTTTCATACTAGACACCTATTCACTGAATATAGCTTTATCAAGTAACACAAGTTACCCGAGAGTTCGATACTCGGTTCTTACCGTTTTATACTACTTACGCGATCCGGTGCACTTGCTGGGCTCGACCAAGTTGTTGGCTCCATTGTCGGGGAACTTCTTTCAATTTGAATATTTAGTTCAGTCCTAGGTGTCTATTCTTTATTCTTTGATTAATTGTGAATATTTGCTTTCAGTTCATATTTGTTTTCTTCTTGAACTGGATAGCCACTATTTCTATTAGTGTTTTATATGCATAGATCTCCCACAGATAATTTATTTCCTCTGGACTTGGATATTGAAGCTACGTTAAGAAGGAACAGAGCTGAGAGGAGAAGAAAATTACTGCAAGACATGACGGTAGCTTCCATTCTAGAGGAAGAAGCTCATTTTTTTATTCTACATCATCTGACTCACCATTATCAAGGAAATCCGTGACATATTTACCAGAAGTCGTTATCATGGCTGATGAACACCAGCAAAGGGTTACCCTTGAGGACTACTCAAGCAGTTCAGTACCACAATTCTTTACCAGCATCGCACGTTCGAAAGTCCAAGCTCACAACATAAACTACCCTCATTCTTTAATTCATTTAATACAGGGGAACTTATTCCAAGGATTACTTAATGAGGACCCCTATGCACATTTGGCAACATTCATTGAAATTTGTAACATTGTAAAGATTGCAGGCGTGCCAAATGAAGCCATTAGACTCAGCCTATTTTCATTTTCCTTGGCAAGAGAAGCCAATAGGTGGCTCAATTCATTTAAGGGTAACAGTCTGAAGACCTGGGAAAAAGTTGTTGAGAAATTTCCGAAGAAATACTTCCCCGAGTCAAAGACTGCGAAAGGTAAAGATGCAATTTCATCATTTCATCAGTTCCTTGATGAATCCCTAAGTGAAGCATTGGAGAGGTTTACAGGTTTGTTATGAAAGACCCCCACCCATGGACTCTCTGAGCCAACCCAGCTTAACATATTCATAGATAGGCTGAGACTGCAATCTAAGCAGTTGTTAGATGCTTCTACAGGGGGAAAAATAAAACTAAAAACCCCTGAAGAAGCAGCGGAGTTGATTGAAAACATGTGTGCTAGTGATCACACCATTCTACGTGATAAAGTGCATCAACCCACTAAGAAGAGTTTACTGGAGTTATCATCACAAGACGTTGTGTTGGCACAAAATAAGTTGCTCTCTAGGCAACTTGAGATCTTGACAGAAACCCTGAGTAAGTTGCCAACTAACTCGTCTAATGGTCAACCTTTACAACCTTATGTTTTGCAGGTTACAGGTTGTGCCATATGTGGTGGTACTTATGAATCCGGTCTTTTCATTCCTTTTGAAGAGAAAACGCAAGAGGTTAGCTACATGGGGAATCAACAAAGGCAAGGATACAATCAAGATGGATTCTTAGGTTTTCAGCAGGGTCCTTACAACCAGCAAGGACAGTAGAGATCACACCCTGGTAATCAATTCAACAAAGACCAGGGTGGACCTTCCAACAGGTCGCCTCAACAAGAGCCTAACATTTTTCAGAGGACAACCAAGCGAGAGGAGACTCTGACTTAATTCATGCAGGTAACCATGTCAAATCGCAAAAGCACTGAGTCAGCATTGAAGTACCTTGAGATCTAGGTGGGCCAACTAGCCAAACAATTAGCTGAAAAGTCATCCAATAGCTTTAGGGCGAACACAGAAAAGAATCCTAAAGAGGAATGTAATGTTGTGATGACAATGTAGAAGCAAGCTTCATGATGAATCAAGATTGATTCAAAGAAGTTTTGATGATAACAAAGGTGATGACAAAAAGCTCAAAGGTCAAGAACACTTCATGACAACAAAGATGATGATCTCAAGAATCAAAGAATGAGTTCAACATTGAATCAAGAACACTTCAAGGTTCAAGAGGAAATTTGATTTCAAGAATCAAGAATCAAGTTTCAAGATTCAAGCTTCCAAGAATTAAGATCAAGATTCAAGACTCGAGATTCAAGAATCAAGAGAAGACTTAATCAAGATAAGTATTAAAAAGTTTTTTCAAAAACTGAGTAGCACATGAATTTTTCTCAAAACCTTTTACCAAAGAGTTTTTACTCTCTGGTAATCGATTACCAGATTATTGTAATCGATTACCAATAGCAAAGTGGTTTTCAAAAAGCTTTCAACTGAATTTACAACGTTCTAATTGATTTCAAAATGTTGTAATAGATTACAATGTTTTGGTAATCGATTACCAGTGTGTTTGAACGTTGAAATTCAAATTCAAATGTGAAGAGTCACATCCTTTCACAAAAAAACTTTGTGTAATCGATTACACTGATTTGGTAATCGATTACCAGTGATAGTTTCTGAACAAATCAAAAGATTTAACTCTTCAAATAGTTTTTGACTTTTTCAAATTGGTTTTAAGTTTTTCTAAAGGTCATAACTCTTCTAATGGTTCTCTTGACCAGACATGAAGAGTCTATAAAAGCAACGCTTTGTTTTGCATTTCATACATCTATCTTTCCAATTCATTCTTTAGACAACAAACTTTTGCCAATTGATTTCTGAGTCTCTTTGAACTTCTTCTTCTTCCTTTTGCCAAAAAGCTTTCCAAAGTTTTCTGGTTTTCCAAACCTTGAAAACTTGTGCTATTCATTCTTTTCATCTATTCTTCCTTTGCCAAAAAGAATTAGCCAAGGACTAACCACCTGAATTCTTTTTGTGTCTCTCTTCTCCCTTTTCCAAAAGAATGAAGGACTAACCGCCTGAATTCTTTTGTGTCTCCCTTCTCCCTTGTCAAAGAATTCAAAACGACACAATCTGAGAATTCTTTTGATTCTTCCCTTTCCCATATACAAAAGATTTCAAAGGACTAATCGCCTGAGAATTCTTTTGTATCCCCATTCACAAAGTTTCAAAGGTTTAACCGCCTGAGAACTTTGTCTTAACACATTGGAGGATACATCCTTTGTGGTGCAAGTAGATGGTACATCAACTTGGGTTTGACTCAGAACAAGAGAGGGTACATCTCTTGTGGATCAGTTCTAGTGGAGGGTACATCTCTTGTGGATCAGTTCTAGTGGAGGGTACTCTTTTAATTTCCGCTGTGCACTTTATTTCCTGCTTTTACTTTTGGTTAAGTTTCTTTTCTGGTCTTCATTTACTTAACAACATAGTAAAAGCCTTAGAAGAGTAAATTTTTAATTAGTAAAGGTTTAGGAATAATTAATTCAACCCCCCCTTCTTAATTATTCTGAGGCCACTTGATCCAACAGACAAGAAACAAGAAGCGTTTGATAGTTGAGGATGAGGATAGGGTGGCTTTGGAGAAACAAATTGTTGTAAAGGATGGCACTGAGAAAAAGAGAGAGGAGGTAACAGATGTGACAAGTCAGGAGAGTGAAAAACCAATAATGGTCGAGGAGAAAGAAATAAATGACCAAGAAAAAGGAATAGAGGTAGAAAAAGAAAAAGAAAATGGAGAAAAAGTTGAGAAAAATAAAGAAGGGAAAGAAAAGAGTAGAAGTGAGAAAGCAAGAGAGAAGAATAAAGAAAAAGCTTCAAATGAGGATACGAAAGTACCATATCCTGTGGTACCTTCCATGAAGGACAAGGACCGCCATCTGGCGAGATTCCTTGATATTTTCAAGAAACTGGAAATAACTATGCCTTTTGGGGAAGCTTTACAACAAATGCCACTCTACTCAAAATTTCTGAAAGATATGTTGACAAGGAAAAACAGATACATTCACCAGGAGAATATTGTTGTGGAAGGCAGCTGCAGTGCTGTAATACAAAGAATTCTTCCACCAAAACATGACCCTGGAAGTGTTACTATTCCTTGTTCAATCGGTGAAGTCACTGTGGGAAAGGCTCTCATTGATTTGGGAGCCAGTATCAAAGGCCACTCTCCATGTTTAGAAGGTTGGGAGAGTTGGAAATCATGCCCACGAGAATGACTTTACAACTTGTTGACCGATCCATCACAAGACCTTATGGGGTAATTGATGATGTTCTGATAAGAGTGAAACATATGGTCTTTCCAGCTGATTTTATGGTCATGGATGTGGACGAAGACCATGAGGTTCCAGTTATTTTGGGACGTCCCTTTATGTCAACTGCAAGCTGCATAATCGATATGGGAAGAAAGACACTGGAGATGGGTTTTGAAGATCAGAAGATCAATTTTGATCTTTTTAAAGAAAACAAGCCGGTGCCAGAGCATAATGTTTGCTTGCAAGTGATGGAGGTTGAAGAAGAAGTCCTAAAGATGAGGACCAATATTTGATCGCCCATTAAGGTAAAAGCGTCAAGCTAATGACATTAAAGAAGCGCTTCCTGGGAGGCAACCCAATTCTAATTTCTGCTATTCTATTTTTTTATGCATTGTATAATGTGAAACTTGCTTCATAATCATTACATTAGTGTATATCATCTTGTTTTTGAATGATAGATATAAGGGTTTCAAATTCTTGAGAAAATGACTGAAATAGAACTTAGAATTTTTCTTCTTCTAAAAATCAGTCCTATCGCTAAGTGCAAGCATTGCGCTAAGCGCATCTTTTGTCATGCGCTAAGCGGAGAGTCTCTAGCACTTAGCGCTCAACCCTTGCATCTCATGCTGATTTAGTCTACTAAGCTGGCCAAGGCTGAGCTAAGCCCATTTCAATTCAATTTGAATTTGGCTAAGCGATGGCCTGGTCGCTAAGAGTATCATATTCACTAGCTAAGCGCGAGACGTCGCCGCTAAGCCCATTTCGATGCGGCCTAAATTAGGGTTCATTGAGCTAAGCACTACTCATGCCAGCTAAGCCCAATTCCTTGCAGCCATAGCAGCGCTAAGCGGTCTATCATTCGCTAAGCGCTTGCCCCTCTGTATTCAAGATGCATTATATTAGCTAAGCCAGCCCAGAGCCAGGCTTAGCGAGAGTTGCAGGTATTATGATCTGCAGAATTTGCTAAGCGCCCCTTCTATGCGCTAAGCCCAACTTTATGAAAAAAAAAACAGATTTTGAATTTCAAACTTGGGCTAAGCACGCAGTTCCACTAAGTGAACTGCTTTGAGAAACCAAACGTCTCTCTGGCTTGCTTAGCGCTGCGGTTCGCTAAGCGAGAGGGTCAAAAATTGCTTAAGTGCGTGTAACATCAGTTACACTCACTTTTGCCTGAAATTTCAAAGCACTGCCTGCATTCTCTCCCTCACCCAAATTCATGCACTGTGCAATTTTGCTTTCTTTTTTGTGGAAGCAATGACTTCCAAGATTATTTTGATGATGCCAAAGAATCAAGAGTTAAGCAAGTTCCAAAGAATCAGGCTTCAAGAATCAAGTCTCAAAGAATCAAGATTCAAGAACAATTAAGTTTCAAGATTCAAGATTCAAGAAAAATCAAGATCAAGATTCAAGATTCAAGATTCAAGAGAAGTTGATTTCAAGATTCAAGAGAAGAAATCAAGAAGCAACAATCAAGACTTGACAAGGGAAGTATTTTTCAAAAATCCAAACATAGCACAATTTTGTTTTACAAAAGAGTTTTCTAAAAAATTTTCTAAGTTACCAGAGTATTTACTCTCGGGTAATTGATTACCAGTTTCATGTAATCGATTACCAGTGACCAAATTTGATTTCAAAATGTTTTTAACTGATTTGCAGCGTTCCAAAATATTTTTCAAATAGTGTAATCGATTACACTATATTGGTAATCGATTACCAGTGTATATGAACGTTGGAATTCAAATCCAATTGTGAAGAGTCACAACTTTTCATAAAATGCATTGTGTTATCGATTACATGATTCAATGATAACTTTTGAATAAAAGGTCAAAAGTTGTAACTCTTGACATGATTTTCTCAAGGTTATAACTCTTCCAATGGTTTTCTTGACCAGACATGAAGAGTCTATAAAAGTAAGACCTTGACTTGCATTCAAAAGAACTTTTACAACTCTTTAACAATTTTTGAGAAACTTCTAAGAATTCCTTTCTACTCATCTCTCTTTTTGTTCTTCCTTTGCCAAAAAGTTTTCTTAGTTTTGTTTTTCTATAAGTGAAAATTCTGCAGAAAACAAACATGTGCTATCTTTTCTTCTCTTCTCCCTTTGCCAAAAGAATAGAAGGACTAACTGCTTGAATTCTTTTGTGTCTCCCTTCTCTCTTTCCAAGAGAATTCAAAGGACTAACCGCCTGAGAATTCTTTTGATTCTTCCCTTCCCCTTAAACAAAAGATTTCAAAGGACTAACCGCCTGAGATATCTTTTGTTTCCCCTTACAAAGATTCAAAGGACTAACCGCCTAAGAATTCTTTGTCCTAACACATTGGAGGGTACATCTTTTGAGGTACAAGTAGAGGGTACATCTACATGGGTTGTTATACTGAGAACAAGAGAGGGTACATCTCTTGTGGATCAGTTCAAGTGGAGGGTACATCCACTTGGTTTTTCAAAGAGAACAAGGGAGGGTACATCCCTTGTGGATCTCTGGCTTGTAAAGGATTTTACAAGGTTGAAAGAAATCTCAAGAACCGTTGGTTGCTAGGGGACCGGATGTAGGCACGGGTTGTTGCCGAACCAGTATAAATCTTGTGTTTGTCTTCTTCTTCCCTACACACTTTAATTTCCGCTGTGTACTTTTAATTGCCGCTTTTACTTTTGGTTAAGTTTCTGTTTCTGTTCTTTACTTTCTTAACTTTGTAGTAAAAGCCTAGTTGAATCTAGTAACATTAAGAAGGATAATTTTTTATTTAGTCAAGACACAATAATAATTAATTCAACCCCCCCTTCTTAATTATTCTGAGGCCACTTGATCCAACAAGTGGCATCAGAGCAGATTTCTTGAGAAAAGTTTCGCAACTTCAAGATTCATGGCCTCCTCAAATTTTCTATTTCCGGAAGGAAACTCCATCCATAGGCCACCTATCTTTAATGGTGAGGGTTACCACTATTGGAAAACCCGTATGCAAATTTTCATTCAAGCCATAGATTACAACATTTGGGAAACAATAGAGTTAGGACCTTTCATCCCTACCATAGTAAATGAAAGTACTAGTGAAACCAACGTGAGTGCTTTAGAAAAACCTAGAGATCAATGGTCTGAGGAAGATAGGAGAAAAATTCAATACAATATTAAAGTAAAAAATATCATCACTTCTGCCCTAGGAATAGATGAATATTTTAAAGTGTCAAACTGTTCAAATGCCAAGGAGATGTGGGATACTCTCCAACTTACACATGAAGGCACCACTGATGTGAAAAGATCTAGAGTCAATACCCTTACACATGAATATGAATTATTTAGAATGAACCCTAATGAGAACATCCAAAATATGCAGAAAAGATTCAAACACATAGTCAATCATCTTGCCTTCTTAGGAAAAACCTTCCCTAATGAAGATTTAATTAATAAAGTTTTAAGATGCTTAAGTAGGGAATGGCAGCCCAAGGTAACTGCCATTTCTGAAAGTAAAGATCTTTCCTCTATGTCTCTTGCCACTTTGTTTGGCAAATTGCAGGAACATGAAATGGAACTTCAACATCTCAACCAAAATGAAGAGACCGACAAAAGGAAAAGAAGCATAGTACTCAAAGCCTCCTCCTCAATGCAAGAAGAAGAAGAAGAATCTGATGATGAAGAGGACTTCTCACTCTTTGTGAAGAAGTTTCACAAATTCGCCAAAATAGAAGAATGGAGAGAAGCCATAACTTCAACAATGGGAAGAGATCCCAAGAAGTTTCTCCTACACTTAAATGCTATAAGTGTAATCAACCTGGTCACATAAAGGCTAACTACCCCTCAAATGAGTCATGGCCCGAGAAGAATGAAAAGAAAAGCTATAAAGAAAGAAGATCAAAGAAGGCGTATATTGCTTGGGATGACAATGACTCATCCGATGGTTCGGAGAAGGAGATCAACCTTCTATCCAAGGACTACGAAAGTGATGAGAACATCTCTCAAGAAGTTTAAGTAAGAAAAACACAAGGCTGACTTCCATCTTCAAAGATCTAGGCACTTAAATCATGAAAAAGGTAACATCAAAACCATTATTTTTTAAATTAAGTTGATTGAAATTTTTCTTTCATTTAACTTGTTTATATGATGACTAACAAAATTTTATTTGTTTGTCTTGTTTGATTGCTATAATGAGTTTATGCTAATATGTTTGATTGAGTTATTTTTTTCTCAAAACATGAAGTCTATTCTTTTGAAAACAAATATTTGATGATGTCTATGATTCTTGCATGATTTTGAGTATGATATGTGAATTACTTGCTTTAAAAAAAATCTTTCATAAAGTTGTTCAAAAATCTATTACATTATATATATTTATTTTCATATAAGAGTTTTTAGATATAAAGTATTTTGACCCCCTCTCAAATCCTTTCATCCTAAGATTTCTTTCAGCATTTAAGTTTTGCTAAAATATTCTCTAGTAATCGATTACGACAATACTGTAATCGATTACAAGACAGTCAGGAAGAGTGTAATCGATTACCAAATGTTGAAATCAATTACAACGCATCCCTACTCTTATAAATTCAGATTTCAAAATCTGAAATCTGAAACCTCTCATTCCTCTCGTGAACCCTCGTTCCCAATTCGTATTTCAGCCATAAATTACTCATTACAAAGGACTAGACCACACCAGTCCTGACACTGAACACCTCTCCTCCAGCTACTCCAGTACTTTACTTGACAGACGAGGAGGATGCTCAGACTCGGGATACCCAGGATCTGTCTCAGGACTTTTAAATTCCTAATGATTTTGCTTTTTGGAACTTATCATAACTATTATATTTCAGTACATTGTTTTAGTGATTTTGGTTGATGTCTTTATATACTTGTGTTTTTTGTGAATAGTTAGTATGCATGTTTTGAAGCATACGGAACAGTTTGACTTAATCATGATGAATATGCAGTGAAACACTTTTATCTTTTTGTGAAATGGGTGTTATAATCTGATTTTGGATTGAATGCATGGTTATGATGAAGATTGTGTTTCTTTTCATAAGTTGAGCTAGTGTGTATGTTAGACAAAGAAAGAACAAGAGTGTGAGATTGCAATTAGAATTTTTAGTCAGTAGACAGGTTGATTGAGAAAGAAAAGCTTGAACCATAACCGGTGAGAGTGTGATCTTAAACTGTGAGTGAATGACTAGCTTTGAGTAATAGTCTTTGCATCAATCTCTGAATTTTAAAATGAAATGTGTGAATGAGGACATGATGAAGGCCATGATTGTATATACAAGCTAATTGACCAAAAAGCTTACCTTGAATTATAATTGTATCCTTTGCGCCCTTTGTGAGCTGAATGATATTTTCAAAATTGAACCCTGAACTTAAATGACTATCTCCAGATACCTTGCTTAGATTCTAGGATAGCAGATAGTTCAAGGCAATTTACCCCAAATTTGGGGGAGTTAACTAGGATGCAAAATGAAAGGTAAAGCACATCAGCACACCCAACTAATAAGTTGTGTTTAAAAAAAAGAAAAGAAAAGAAATCAAAGAAAGTGTGTGCCGTTGTAACAAGGTCAAATACAAGTTAAAGTAAAAGGCTAGTGAGTAAGCTAATTGCATTCAAAAGACTAATTGGATAAGTCTGGGATTTGTGCTCTCTTAGAATCTAAGCCTTTGAATCCTAGAAAAACCAATGATTTCTGTAGCCAAGCCTCACTACAAGCCTGTGAAAGTCCTTCTGATTCTATTTATGCATTTCTGACTTTATGGTGTCGCAACCTACCCTTCGGAGGGAGGGCGACGCGAGGCTCACTGGTGCGTCTTCCAAGGGAGGAAAATACGCGGAGTCGCCACCAACGTTTATTCGAGGAAAACGTCGAAAAAACCGGAAAAGGTGTAGTCTACGAACTTTAAGTGTGAAAGGTTCGGGAGTTGTATTTACACACGGGGAAGGTATTAGCATCCCACGCGTCCGTCACAAAGGACGACATCCTTTAATCAAGTGTGCAAAGATGACTTCAAATGTTTCATTTTTTCCCTTTTTATGTTTATGTCATTTTACGCTTTTTTTTGTATTTTTATCTTTTTGTGGTCGACAAGTGTGTTTCCCTTGCTCCTACGTATTCCTCAATTGTGATAAGGAAATCAGACCTACGTAGTTCTTTGAGAACTAAGCGTTGGTAAGGTTGATTTTATCTTTTTTTGCAAGATATATTTTGACTGAACAAAAGGTCATTTAAGGTGTTGGACCATTTAAACGATCTTTTGATTCTTTTGAAAGGAGAGAAAAACATTAAGGCATTGGACTATTAATGATTTCTTGGTTTTTTGAAAGAGGTGACAAAGTTATGTGTTGATTTTAGGCCTTTTAAAAGTCCACCTTTAACCAATAAAAGCAAAGAGGACCATTTCAAGGCGTTTGACCTTAGAATGGTTTTTAGGTGATTTTTGATGATAATAGCTTGATTTGTGAGTTGATTTTAGCCTTAGTTTTACTTTGGTTATTAGTCAATTCGATTAAGAAAAATCCCAAAGAAAAACCTCCGATTAATTTTTTTAAAAGATATATTTTTTTGATTATTATATTATTATTTTTGCCTCGTTTTGGTTTTAAATGTGGTTACGACGTGAAAGATCAGTCAGATTTTATTCTAACAGAGATTAAAAGATATTACAACTCAAATGATCGGTGGGAATTTATTTTATTTTTTATTAGGCGAGAAAATGACTTAAATAAATGGTTAAAGCACGTCAAAAGGGGGTACGGAAAACAAACGAAATAAAAATAAAAGCACGCGAAACAAGTGGGGACCACTAAGGGCACATAGAATGAATTGAAAGGTTCGATTTCGGGAACTTACCGGTTGAAGACCGAAGAACGACGAAGAAAGAACGAAGAACGATGAAGAACGGTGGAAAACCTTCACGAAATCGCCCACGGAAACGTCTCAGAAGCGTTACGGAAACGCCTCGGCTTGAATTTTCTTCACGGAAACAATTTTTCTCACTAATTTTAAGTGAATCCCAGATACCAGGAGGGTTGAATGAATTTGCTCTGCCCTCTTTCCCCTATTTATAGGGGAAAAGAGGGAGGTGGTTGCTGCCCAGCTCACCCAGGCGAGCTGGGTTGCTTCCACCAGAAGGCACCGCCTTCTGTTGGAACACCCTGGAAGGTCCAAGTGGGCCTGGTTTCTATTTGCACACCCTTGTTTACTAAATACACCCCTTTGCCTTTTTTTGCTGATTCTTTTTCCGTAACGTTACGAAACTTTACGAATTACGTAACGAACTTATTTTCTTTCTGTAATGTAACGAAACTTTATGGATTACGCAACCATCCCCTCTTTGACTTCTGGAATGTTACGAAACTTTACAGATTGCGCAATAATGCTTCCTTTCGACTCCCGACATGTCGCAGAACTTCACGGATTGCCTAACGATAGGTGTTAAGTACCTCGAAGCGGTCAAGCGAAGGTTACATCCCACCAAACAGATAGTCTCCGGACGAAATTAGGGTATGACAGTTGCCCCCTTTTTACTTATCTTTTATTGGAGATAAAAGCGAAGTAAAGATAAGACACTAATTTCGTTCGAGTGGAACATCATTCGGCCGGTCAATATCCCCGCCAGTGGAACCTATCATTCAGAAAGAAAAGAAAAGGCATCAAAAGCTCCAGCAAACTTCAGTGTCTTGAAAATGACAAAGTTGGACAACCACGACACTTCCCTTCACCATTGCACCCAATCGTCTCTGCCCAGTAGAGAAGAATCCCGCGCGTCGTTGGGCTTGAATGTTTCTGGACGATGAGAGTAAAAACTTGCAAAATTTTTAAAATGATCAGCACCGAACAACCAACATCATCCTGATACCGTCGAATTCATTCCCCTCGGTTGACGTAAGGCGCAGATGACCATAAGGTATCTCCGCCTACCACCTGACTCGCTGTCCCTGGATGACAAAAGGTGCAGAAGACGACGTCGGTCTCTTCGCGTCAACGGGCTCGTGTGCCCCCTGGTTGACGAAAGGTGCGGGTAACCATAAGGTAACCTTGCATGTCAACTAACGTCACGGGTCAGGATGACAAAAGGTGCAGGAGACAATGTTAATCTCTGTGCGTCAACAGGCTCGTTTGCCCCCTGGTTGACGAAAGGTGTGGGTAACCATAAGGTAACCCTGCATGTCACCTGACTTCACGGGTCAGAACGACAAAAGGTGCAGGAGACAATGTTAGTCTCTGTGCGTCAACAGGCTTGTTTGCCCCCTGGTTGACGAAAGGTGTGGGTAACCATAAGGTAACCCTGCATGTCACCTGACTTCATGGGTCAGGATGACAAAAGGTGCAGGAGACAATGTTAGTCTCTGCATGCTATCATGCGTTGAGTCTTAGAGATAGCAAAATAATGTTTATACGGATAACTACTTGGGTATTTCCGCCTGCCCCCTAACTTCACGGGTTAGTGCTTGATAGAGGTAGTCTGTGTGGAAGACGACATAAATCTCCACGTGTCAACGGGCTTGCTGGCCGCGATTGACAAAGGGTGCAGAAGACAACGTTAGTCTCTGCATGCTATCATGCGTTGAGTCTTAGAGATAGCAAAAGAACGTTTATATGGATAACCACTTGGGTATTTCCGCCTGCCCCCTAACTTCACGGGTTAGTGCTTGACAGAGGTTGATGGTGCAGAGAAATTGCTTCTGTATCTCCGCACGTCACCTGACTTCAGGGTCAATGTGACAGAAATTGTGGGGCGGCCGACAAAAGCGAGGCTCTTGCTCCTACGTATCCTCAATGTGTGATGAGGAACTCAGAGCTGCGTAGTTCTTGATAATTGTGAGACTAAAATAGTCTGTGTTTTTTCACTAAAAAGCGAACATGTTTTAGTAAAGAAACAAAACTTCTAACTGATCAGAGCAACATATGATTTTTTGATGAAGAACAATGCGTCTATTGGGGAAGGAGAGTATGCTGATGAAATATTCTCATAACCATAAATGAGATTTTGGATGTTAGCATTTCGTTTCAAAACGACCATTTAGAGGAAACACTGGGTCCAACAAAAATAGAAAAAATCACTCAAAGTGTATCAATCTCACACGGGTAAGTGTTTCATCCTAATTCCGAACCATAGATATGTCATGACTTGGTTTTGCAAATCATTTCCTATCAAATCAAGGATTACATGCGTGATCGTGGATCAATAGGACTTTTTCTTGGGAATGGTTTGTTTTCTTGTGGGGAATGTGGCTTTGAGTGTTCTTGGCCTTTTCCTTTTCATTTTTTGTTTAGTGTGAGGCGAACAAGTCACCGGCGCACTGGATTTTGGTTGGCAATCAAACGGAGAGGACCACTTTAGGTCGTGGTTTCATTTTTTTCTTGTTTACTTGGTGACAATTCTGTATTGTTCAGATGTTGTCTGGTCCAAAGACCTTTCTGCATATTTCTTCTATTTTCTTCCGATCCTTGATCGGGAATTTTCTTTCTTTTTTTGCTTTCTCTCAACCATTGATTGGGAATTTTCCCTTTTTGCTTTCTTCTGATTCTTTTGATCGGGAATTTTCTCCTTTTTGTTTTCTTTTGAGGGCAAGGTTTATGGTGAGTTGGGACTTTGACTCAAGGCTTGTTGAACGGATGGACATGATATATGTCAGGGTGTTGGTCTGGCCAGTGGTTCAGGGATAAAGGGGATGTCCCACATTATTTCCATGACACACATGCAACAATGATGATTAGGAAATTTTATGCAAAACTGGTCACGCATGCACCCATGTGGACACTCAAGCATCAAGTTTTTATGGTCATGTGACACTAGGGCTTAGGATTTATTTTCCCTATTTAAGTCAACCCAGTGTTTCAAAAATATGTTCTTTTATTAATTCATGCATTCATCCGAGTCTATTTTGGGCGTTCGGGAAAATTTTCACAGCATTCACCCTTCAGGCGTATACACACATTTTTTCAGAAACTGGTTATGATCAGTGAATTTTTTTTCTAAGAAAAGATGGAAGTTATCTCTTTTCAAAAGCATGTTGGCTTTTCAGCTAGACAACTTATTTTTTATTTTTTTTCTCTCCTTTTTTCCTCTTTCCCTTTTTTAAGTTATTATCATTTGTTTATTTCCCTTTTTTTCTTTTTCTCTCTAAAAAGGTCGTGCGGACGAAGGTGGACACTACCTACTCACGTCTAACCACAAGGTAAACGAGAAAACACGTAACGGTAAGTCGTGATAAAAATAGTGATGAAATAACTGAGAGCCATAATGCCAAATTCTAGCAGGAATAGAAACAGTAACTGAAAATAGTAAAGTAAATAATAACAAAAACAATAACCGAAAGCAGTAATGTTAATAACAAAAGTACGATGACCTTGGTCACGTGGCTCCGCTCCCTCCCAAGAAACCGAGCAGATCAGTCATATCCTCATCTATACGGGACTCCTCTGCCTCACCAGGCGATCCTACAGGCTCCTCTCCTGCCTGGGCATCAAGCCAGTCTCCAGGCCATGCGACCTCTGCCCCAAACTGCTCCGAGGTAGGGCATACAAAAGGGGCATGGCATCCATCATGGAAGCCATTTGATCTTTCAAAGCCAACATGTCGGCTCTCATCTGTTCTTGTACCTCCTCTTGGTCACCCATCGTCCTAGATTTTGATCTGGTGCGATAGGGATGCCTTGGGGCGCATTTAGTTATGGCTTCTTTCCTAAAAAACCAAACATGAGGAGTACGTAAAAAAATGAATGCATGCTAGAGATAAAATGTGGGAGTGATCCGATTCGCACTGATTTTGGGGTAAAAACGTGGGATAAACTCTTTTTATTCATAAAGTTATAACTAGTCAAGATCTGAGTGACAATACAAAACTTCCTAGTGGTTCCTAATTATATGGGCCATTAAGTCTATCATATGCTGGCAATAGCTGAGAAGTATGTGGATCTCCTCAGGGGCGGAGTAGGTTTCCGCCATTGCTTTGGCCTTGGCCAGCCATCGGGGAAGTTCTTGACTCCTGTTCATAGTAAGAGCAAATCGGTCCATCCATATTGTTGCCTCTTGATGTAACGAGTCAATTACCCTTCCTCTAGCCTCCTTTTCTACGTACACTCGGGCATACTCGTCCGCCACTTTGTGCTCGTGGGCCGTGGCTAGATTTAATTCTTCTTGGTACTTGCTGATGATGGCTAACATGTTGGTCTCTGTCTCGCATAACCGCTGAGACAAGCTTCTCTTGGACCTTAGGCAAACCTTTAACTCATCCTTCAAGATCAAATTGTCTACTCGTGATTGGTCCCTTTCCTCTCTCCAGAGCTTAAGCTCGCTGTTATTGCCCCCACAGAGCCCCTCAGAATTTGTTCCGGCCATGTTCTTCCCTACAGGCCCTTTTGGTCTCTCGTTCCAAGGCCTTGGTGGTAGCTATATTTACGTCTCTCAGTTCGGCATTCTCCTTTCGGATCTTGAGAGCTGCCGATTTGAACTTTTCTTTGACTGTTTGGGCTTTCTCAAGTTCTGCCCTGAGGGCCTCCACCTCTTCGTCTTCCTCCAGCCCTTCAACTTCCATCCCTTTCGTGGTTCTCAAACTCGGGAGCCAATCCAGACCTTGCATGTGGGCTTTCAACCATCTACGGTAGTCGCCGATGGGCTCATTGTTACTGCCTCTGAGTTCCTTGTCCTTCTTTTGCACCATCTCCCATGCCTTGCGAACCTTCTGAAGTGCCTCCACGTTGGTGTTATTGAAACCTCATGCAATAATAGGTGCGAGCTCTTCCTCTAGTGGTGCCCCTCTCATGGGGTAACCAAGTTGTCTTATAGCAAGAATAGAATTGTAACTGATGCAACCCCTTGTCCCCATCAAGGGAACATTTGGAAATCCTCTGCACAAAATTAGGACTCCGGTTCTTCCTTCTTTCCACTGGGGGAACCAGTTGACAGACGCTCCTTCTTTGCTTGCTAAGAGTCGGTCCCAACTTGCCTCTTTCTTCTCTGTGCATGAACGGTGGCTTTCTAACGGGCAAGCATGTCTCACCTCTTGGAGGAAAAGGTGCGAAACCAACCATACATAGAGGGCTGGAGTACAGCAAACAATCCTTGTCTTGCTCTTTTCGCATCTTCGGTTGAAGGTGTCATATAGATCGACTAGGATAGCGACAACCGGGCTTTCCTTGCGGTCATGAAAGGCGAGAAAAGCGTCGATCGCCGCTAAGTCCACCAACCCATCCACATTTGGAAAGAGGACTCCTCCGAAGATCAAAAGCACGAGGATGTCTATGAACGGGGCCCATTCGCCTCTACCTGCCAAGATTCTTGCTTTTGCCTCCAAACATTTTCTCGGTACTCCAGCCACCCCATTTTCGAATTTCTTTCTGTGGTCTAATTCCTGCGCCGAGATTTGGACTATCTTAGAAATTCTAGCTAAAGAGGGATAGAATCCTAAGAAGAGGTATGGTTTCCTTCCCCCTAGAGGGCATCCTAGGATCTCTTCAAACTCTTCCACCATGGGTGATAGCTGGAAGTCCCCAAAGGTGAAGCACCTCAACGGTCGGTCATAATACTGGGCGAGGAAGGCAATGGCCTCTGTGGAGACCTCTGCCATGGCTAGGTCCCAGATTTTACCGTAAGCTTTGCGAAAAGCTTGTCGTTGGAGCTGACCCATCAACTGCCCTAACTCTCTTAGATTGGTGATTCCTAGGCTCTTGACCTTGACTTGATAGAACCTCTTTTTAAGCGAAGGCGCCTGACTCGATCCCATGTTTTACTAGAGTGAAACAAAGCCCAGTGTGAATCAAAACTCCGACATCTATCATGGGTGGTGTCATACCCTAATTTCATCTGGGGACCATTGTTTGATGGCATGAAACCTTCGCTTGACCGCTTCGAGGAACTTCACACTCATCGTTAAGCAATCCGTAAAGTTCCACGACATGTTAGGAGTTGAAAGGAAACATTATTGCGCAATCCGTAAAATTCCGTAACATTCCAGAAGCCGAAGAAGGGATGGTTGCGTAATCTGTAAAGTTTCATGACATTAAGGAAAGAAAACAAGTATCCTTACGTAATTCGTGAGGTTCCATAACGTTACGGAAAAAGAATCAGCAAAAAAGAAAGAAGGGGGGTGAACTTATCAAAATGGGGGGATGCAAATAGCAATTTTGAAATTTTGAATTGGTCCTTCCAAACTATTTTTTGAAGCTGGATTGCTTCTGGAGGAAGCAACCCAGCTCGCCTGGGCGAGTTGGGCGGCAACCTCCTCCCCCTTTTTCCTATAAAAAGGCAAAAGGGGTTGTTCTAAGGGTCCCTGATCCCACTGGCTATGCATTCCAACTGTTTTGGATGAAAAGAATTGTTTCCGTGAAGAAAATCCAAGCCGAGGTGCTTTCGTAATGCTTTCGAGATGTTTTCGTAAGCAAATCCATGAAGGTTTTCCTCCATTCTTCACCGTTCATCATCCGTTCTTCGTTCTTCAACAGATAAGTTTCCAAATCCGAGACTTTTAATTCATTTCTTGTTTTTTTGGCTTTCATCTTTATTTCGTTCAATTTCGGTTTCTTTTTCTTCCGTTTTTAACGAGCTTTAACCGATCGTTTAAGCCGTTTTCTTGCCTAATAAATGATGAAATGAATTTCAACCGATTATTTATGTTGTAATCTCATTTAATCACTGTTAAAACAAAATCTAACCGATCGTTCACGCTGTAACCTCGGTTAAACCAAAAAAGGGCAAAAGAATAATAAAATAATCAAAATATCTTTAAATAAAATAAGCAAAAAACAATCGATCAGACGTTTTTCTTTGGAAGTTTCCTTGAATGAATTGACTAATAACCAAAGTGAAACTAAGGATAAAATCAACTCACAAATCAAGCTTTGTCCGCAAAAATCACTGAAAACCGCCTTAGGGTCCAGCGCCTTAAAACGGTCCTCTTTGCTTTTATCGATTAACATGGACCGTTCAAAAGCATAAAATCAACATGTAACTTTACTGCATTCAAAAGAACTACGTAGGTCTGATTTCCTCTTCGATGGAGGATACATAGGAGCAAAAGCCCTACTTTTGTCGACCTCGTGAGATGGTTAGAGGTCCAACGCCTTAGCTTTCTCACCAAGTAAAATGGATCACTTTAAGGTCCAACGCCTTAAATGACCACCTTCCACGTAAAAAAATCACTTGATTCGCCCCTTTTGAAAGAACTACGTATGTTTGATTTCCTTATCACAATTGAGGAATACGTAGGAGCAAGGGAAACACCCTTGTCAACCACAAAAAGATAAAAAATACAAAAAGGCATAAAAAGACATAAAAACGTAAAAAAGGGAAAATAAAATAATTTGAAGACATCTTTGCACACTCGATTAAAGGTTGTTGTCCTTTGTGGCGGACGCGTGGGGTGCTAATACCTTCCCCATGCGTAAATACAACTCCCGAACCTTTCACACTTAAAGTTCGTAGACCACACCTTTCCGGTTTTTCCGACGTTTTCCTCAAATAAACGTTGGTGGCGACTCCACGCATTTTCCTTTCTTGGAAGACGCACCTGTGATCCCCGCGTCACCCTCCCGCTGAAGGGTAGGTTGCGACAGTTGGCGACTCCACTGGGGACTATTGTTAGAGAGTTAGGCCAATCAATCAGTGTGCTTTCCTTACTATGACTTCCCTTTTGTTCTTTTTCTTTGTCTTTTTTTTCCTTATGTTCTTGTATATATAAACTCTTTTGATGCTTTTAGTGTGTTTTAAAATGTATGCATGAGGTAAATATTTATTCATTTGATGCACACAAACACCAACACTATTTGCACACACGGTGAGTTGAAAAGGGGCCCTATACCCGGGTCCATGGGAACATAAGGAGTGGAGGTGAATCTGTGGTCATGCGAGGTCTCTGACTTGCTTGATTACAGTGAACCCTCATCTAGAGTTTTTCTCTTTGATAACATATTGTTGCTAGTAGTCCCTACTGCCGCAATATGTTCTTCGAAGGGGATGATACCTTTAGAGACCATCAAGAGAGATATGACCACCTTGGGAATTATCACTAAAAACCTTTTAGTTCCTCCCGATTAGGTCCCTAAAATAGAGGCACGAAGCAAACATGTTACGTGCCTTTTAAACACTGCCATGCATATAACCTAAATGTCATTTATGCCTTTGCTGTATGATTATTTGGGGATATTGCCATGCTGTGTACATCCCCGTGTTATGCTTTTGCGCGTCTGCATCATGTCATCACGCATGCGTTGTATGTTGGTCTCGTCTTTTGTCACGGGAAGCTAGAAGGTTCATATCACCTTCTTAACTGTACACATGGGGCACTACGCCCCCAAATGCGCAAGTAAGAAGATATGATTTTTCGGTCTCTCGTGTCCGTAAATGCATTCATATCATGCATCGCATAAGCATCTCTTCATGGCATCATAATGAACATATCATTCCTGCATTTGTCCGTTATCATATTCCAGCATCACATTTTGCATGAGTCATTGCATCATCATGCATATGCATTTAACATACTTTTTGTTCTACAAACCGCATACCTTTTGTTTTCATGTTTGCTCATGCATGATCCTTGCATTTTCGTCTGCAAAATGAAAACAAAAAGGGGAGGCGTGAAAATTCATACTACATTCTTAGTTGCATTTGTGAGGTACCATGAGCCAACCATGTTGGGATCATAAACCCATTTTTTTTAAAAAAATAACAACAAAACAAAATGATTGAGCATGGTACATAATGCGTGGTTAACTAGGAAATGATGTCTCTTCGGGCATCTCAATCTCATAATTACATTTTCCATGCTTAGCATGCGTATTCCCGAGTCTTTCATCCCTATGAAATGTTGTTGAAGTATTGGTGGTCAAAATTTCCATTCCATGGGTTATGGGGTTGAACCAAGCTCGTGCATTTACGAAAAGGTTCATCAAGTCAAGTTGAAGTATGGAAGTAACCATCTTGCAAAAAATTGGGGCAAAAGATGGATCGAGTTACATCGCTGCTTCGTCTACTGCCAAACACATTTAGGACTGTCAATGTCCCTGTTACTTCCAGTTTCACCTTGACGAAGATGTCATGGACCATGTTGAAAATCTAAATTGATTCAACCCCATATCCTGCATAAAAATTCGCAATACTTCAACTGTGCATCATTCACATACATCCATGTTGTTCATTGGTTGCATTGCTCATTGCATTCTTTCCTTGAGATAAAAAAAGAACTTAATCATTGTAATAAAAAAGAAAAGAACACGCTTTACGGCGGCCTTACTGAACATGTGCTAGAGCTAGAGTAATGGGTGAAGTAGAGGAGGTGCGAGAGCAGATGGAGGCCGACATGGAGGCCATGAAAGAGCAAATGGCCACAATGATGGAGGCCATGATGAGCATGAAGAAGATAATGGAAGCCAATGCGGTTGCAGTTGCCGCTACCAGAGCTGTTGCTAAGGTGAACCCGATGCCCCCATCTGATCTCAACCAAATGAATCATCTAACCTCAGATATGGTGGGCAAAGATTTGGGAAGTACGGACGACCCCATGATGTGAAAATTCAAAACGAGCACGCCTTCCTGCCATATGGCTTGCCTCCCAACTATACGCCACCCAATGTGGCGTACACTCCCAATGAGAATGTCAATAACTCCACTCCTATACCCATTGAGAGCCAACAACCCCAAACTGGTCATGCACATGTCTCTTAAACCGTGGGGGAGACACATGAAATTCCCCACCACAATCTAGCCGACTTCGACCCTTGCCTCGGATATGCCACTGAAGGGAAAGCAGTTGGTGGTATACCCCTGCAAAACACTTTGGAGGGCCCTCAGTATCACCCACAACTACACCTCTTGCATTCCACAACAAGTAAAAACCCTCATGCTATGGCAGAAATGGGAAATTTGGATCATCTAGAGGAAAGGCTCAGGGCCATTGAAGGAGGTGAAGATTATGCCTTTGCTAACCTAGAAGAGTTGTTCCTAGTACCCAATATCATCACCCCTCCCAAGTTCAAGGTGTTGGACTTTGACAAGTACAAGGGGACTACTTGCCCCAAGAACCATCTAAAGATGTATTGTCGGAAGATGAGGGCATACTCAAAAGATGAGGAATTGCTGATACATTCCTTCCAAGAAAGTCTTACTGGGGTAGCTGTTACCTGGTACACTAACTTGGAACTTTCTCGAGTCCATTCTTGGAAGGACCTAATGGTTGCCTTCGATAGGCAGTGCCAGTATAATGGCTTCGGTAGGATGCAACTACAGAACATGAGCAAAAAGGGGGCACGAATCTTTCAAAGAATATGCCCAAACGAGGACGTGTAGTCCTCTGAAGGTGAGGGTGTGTAGCCCTTTGAAGGCGAGGACATATAGTCCTCTAAAGGCGAGGGCGTGTAGTCCTTTGAAGGCGAGGACGTGCAGTCCTCTGAAGGCGGGGACGTGTAGTCCTCTGAAGGTGAGGGCGTGTAGCCCTCTAAAGGCGAGGACGTGTAGTCCTCTGAAGGCGAGGGTGTGCAACCCTTTGAAGGCGAGGACGTGTAGTCCTCTGATGGCGAGGACGTGTAGTCCTCTGATGGTGAGGTCGTGTAGTCCTCTGAAGGTGAGGGCGTGTTTCCCTCTGATGGCGAGGACGTGTAGTCCTCTAAGGGCGAGGACGTGTAGTCCTCTGAAGGTGAGGGCGTGTAGCCCTCTGAAGGTGAGGGTACTAGTACCCAAGGGTCCACCCTTATGAGGAAGCAAGAGATTGACTCATTGAGAGGGTCGGTCATTCCAAATTCAAGAAGATTGGACATTAGATGTAGGAAATCTATGTAGATAACATGACTTTTAGGGATCCAGATGCATGCAACCTTTGTCTTGAAATGCGGTAAATACGGACTTCGTATGCAACAATGCAATGTAATGGAAAGTTGTACAATGTTCATGACATTCTTTCCCTATTTTGTGATTTTGATTTTGATTTGATTTTTTTTGAAAACACAGATTGATTGTCCTTTTGAAAGAAGTGATAATTCAAGCAACCTCATCCTATCTTTTGCAAATCTCTTCGGGAACTCCCTCAGAGTGTATGTTCTGTTTGATTTAGTCACTTGACCATTTTGGAGTGACGACAATGGAGCTGTTTGACGTTTAATCAATCCATTGAAATCCCAGGGTTTGTCCCCCCCCCCCCCCCCCTTTTTTTGTTTAAAAACATCAATGGGTGAGAACTTTTGATCTGCCACTAGGTTTGCTTGAGGCTCATGCACGGTGCCCCTTATTGCCCCAGTGTAGGGCTTTGAGGTACCAATCGTTGTCTTTCATCATGACCTTGTAGCAGGGAACCTATTGGAGTGAGAACTTCTAATCTGCCCCTAGGTTCGCATGAAGTTTATGCATGGTGCCTTTCATTGCCCCAGTGCAGGGCTCTGAGGTATCCATTGTTTTGTTTTCACAACCTTGTAGCAAGGAAGAATGAAAGAGGCGGTTGATTATTGCAAAAAGAATTTTTCATGGATGAGAAATAGTTGAAGGATTTTTTTTCAGTTGACGGATTAAGTCAAATGACTCCTATTCTTGATAACTCACTTCTCTCTAAAAAAAGACAAACTTTCCAGAATGATAAAATGAGGTCACATGAACGTCTATATTTTACTTGAAAACACAGTCAATCAAATGCTTTTTTCCTTTTCTTTTTGAACTTTCCTGCTTTACTCGTTGTTTACGGCATCCTCACCAAATGTGTAGCATGAGTAATTTCTGATTGAACGGTTTTGGAAGTCCAAACTCAGGAGCGCAGGTCGCTTGAGCAAACAAACCAATGCCTTGCACCCACATTCCAGTGGAAGCGAAGATGTAATTACGAGAGGATGAGGGACAAAGATGTCAAATTTATCCATTTTATTTAGCATTGTAACTGTGGTTTACAATAATGGCATAAACTTTAAAATCCTAATGAGTCATTAGAGACATCTAACAACAGGTTTCAAAATTGCCCCATGTGTGGTGTCGCTTGTCAATGTTTAAGATTCACAAGCGATTAGATATCAAGGAAAGTAGCTCAAACCACAGTCTCACGGCTACTGTTTCACTCAAGCACAGGTGTTTAAGCTATTCATTGATAACAACTAACAGGAGGTCCAATCTTTGCATTTCATCTCATGCCATCAAGTCAGACAAAAGCGGGGATTCTAAGAGAGCACAAATCCTTGACTTATCCCAATGGTCTTGTATTATACCAGTAGCTTTCTCACTATTTTTTCCTTTCAAGTTGCTTTTGACCTTATTGTAACAACACAATTTATTCTTTTCTTTTTTTTTTTAACATACAACTTATTTGTTGTGTGTGCTGATGCTTAACCTTTTTCTTTTCATTCTAATTGACTTCCCTCCCCCAAATTTAGAGTAAATTTTCCTTGAACCATATGCTCTCTTAGAATCTAAACAAGGTATCAGGAGATATTTATTTAAGTTTAGGGTTCAAAGTGTTTTTACAATATCATTCAGCTCAAAAAGGGAGCAAAGGATGCAATTATCATTTAAGGTAAGCAGTTTGGTCAAAAGAGCTTGTGTATGTATAATCATGGCCTTCATCATGTCCTCATTTATACATTTCATTCTAATATTCAGAGATTCATGCAAAGATTATCACTCATAGCTAGTCGTTCACTCACAGTTTAAGGTCACACTCTCACCGGTTTTGGTTCAAGCTTTTCTTTCACAATCAATCTGTCTACTGACTAACAATTCTACTGTGAGTTCACACTCTTGTTCTTTCTTCATTCAACATGCATATTCGTTCAAATTCATGAAAAGAAACACAAATCTCATCTTTAGCATGCATTCAATTTAAAACAAGGCATACATCCATTTTTCAAAATAAATAAACTATTTTACTGCAACACCAACAAAAGTTAAGTTAACTGTTCCAGATGCTTCAGAATGAGCAACTACACTACTCATGCACAAAACTAACAAGAAGTAAATAATGTACTAAAACCATAATTATACTAATAGATCAAAAAGCACAAAAAGAAACATAAACTCTTCAGAAATATCCACATTCTTGTCAAGATGAACCACAACTTTCTCAATTGTCCATCCAGTCAGAAAAGTCTGAACCATCCTCTAGGTAGTATGCTGTTGAGTCAGGAGGAGGAGCAGTTTCAGCATCTGCGTCATCAGGAATGAGTATCAAAGGTGGTGCCGGTGGAGCTGGTGGAGGAGATAGTATCTCAACCTCCGGAGAAGTAGGTGGGTCTACTACTGGAGGTTGCGACTCAGCTGGTGCAGGCTCTGTCCTTGTTGGTATAGGATTGGGAGGAACAACCTCAGGGGCTCTTCCCAAAGGGAGTTGGGCTTCAGGCCAGGCCACCTTGTCCAGAAATTGTTCCATGGATATTATTGGCCTGTTGTGAGCTAACTGTTTCTGGTTGTATACAATCATCAGCTGCCCCCTGAATAAGCTCTGCAACATAGGAATTATGGGTAGTGCTTGTTAGGCATCTGGTTCCATGGTTGCTGTCAGAGGAGGTGGGTTGGATGATGAAAGGATGTCTTCAACTCTTGCTCTCTTTCTTGAGGTCATCTGTAAGAAAAGAATGTGAACATTTACAAATAATAGAGTCAACAGAAAGATAAAGGCTGCTTAGCAAAATAGCAGTCGCTTAGCGGTCCCCACCAAACAATATATATTACATAGTAAAATTTTCACAAATTTTACTAAGTCATGGGAGCTCAGCGAACTAGGTCGCTCAGCTCAGTAACTGCCACAAAGAAAACTGCTTGGCGCAGGGATATTGGCTTAGCGTGCAGCTATCAGCACAATATAAAAATTTGAGTGAATAGGCAATTTAGTCCCTGAGATTGTAACCACTTTGCATATTAGTCCCTGACTTAAATTTTAATTCATAATAGTCCCTAACTTTACATAAGTTTTGCAAAATAGTCCATGTCGTTAAATTCTCAGGTGACGGCGTTAGTGAGGTGTATAGGTGGCAATTCAGTGCCACGTAGATTGTCCAACGTGGCACTGAGGTCTGCATCTATAAATTCTCTCTCACATGCAAGGTTGCTTCTTCTTCCCCAAAAAAATTAGGGTTTACGAAGCTGCTGGTTGCTTCTTCTTCTTCTTCTTCTTCTTCTTCTTCTTCTTCCCACGCTGAGTTGCTTCTTCTTCTTCTACTCTGAGGCTCAGTCCCTGCTGCTTGTTCACTTGATTTGTCCATGTCTGCAAGTGGCAGTTGTTGTGCATTTTCTGGTAGTTTCATTCGGCAATGCCACCATGGAAGACGTGCAACTATTCGAACTGCAAGAACAAGGAGGAACCCAGGAAGGTTATTCTATACTTGTGCATTACCCCAAACAGACCCAGATAACTGTCAATTTTTTCAATGGGTTGAAGAAGAAAACCAACTTTCTAATTCGTCTTCTGTCTCAAGAGAAACAATGGTAGTGGCTGATTTGAGGCTACAAATTGAAGCTTTGCAAAAGAAAATGAGAAATTTAACAAACATTGTGTTGTTAGGTTTTTCATTTTTAATTGTAATGTTAGTTTTAGGGGGAATGTATTTTAGGTAAAATGTGTAATAGCAGCTTTTGATATTGTAATTGTTGTTTTGCTGAAGAATTTGTAGTAGGAAGTAGCTTTTGTAGTGTAATAGCAGCTTTTGTTGCTACTGTCAATTGTTGTTTTGCTGAAGAATTTGTAATAGGAAGTAGCTTTTGTAGTGTAATAGCAGCTTTTGTTGCTACTGTCAATTATCCATTTCAATTAAATATAATTTGTGGGTGAAATTTGTTGGTGAAATTTGCAGTTTATTAAATATAATTTAATAAAAGAAAGAGAATTAGGTAATAAGAAGCAGCTCATAATGTATGTTGGGATGGATTGTACTACTCCAACTCCAAATCCAACACAGTGTATAATTTATAAAAGAAAGAGAAGAAACATGATATCATTTCGAAGGGACAACTTGAAATAAAAGAAAGAGAATTAGGTGATGGCACAAGAAAGAGAAGTTTATTAAATATAATTTGTTGTTATATAACTTTTTGAAGTTATTGAAGTAGCACTAAACTAGGTGGTCCTACTCCAACTCCAAATCCAACATAGTGTATAATTTATAAAAGAAAGAGAAGAAACATGACTTTAGATCAATTTCACATAATATTTGACATCCCAAAGCATGGTAGTTAGAAGCAATTGTTCAGTAGGCCATAATGTTTACATCATTTCACATGCCAGTGAAGCTTTCAAAATATACAACTACACATCCTAATATCAAAATGCAACAAAAAATGCTTCTTCAGTTTTCTTCATCAGCAACCTTCAAACTCAGCAACCTTCAAAATGCGCAACAAAAAATGGGTCTTCAGCAACCTTCAAAATGCAACAAAAAATGCTTCTTCAGTTTTCTGCATCATCTTTATCAGCAACCTTCCTTTGTTTGGCTCTTGTTATGGTTAGCTTATTCCTTGCCATTGGTGGAACAATAGTTGCAGGGACCTACATGTAAATGCCAAACATGAATAATTGTAATATATAAAAATGGAGTGCTGCAACAAATTAGGTTGAGATAAAACTACTTTGTTGTGACAAATATTTACCATCAACTCCATGTCACTATCTTGTGACAAATGAGGCTGAGATAAATTAATCTCCACCGGATCTTGTTGAACATGAGCAGCAGCTTCTTCAGCCTCATTCAAAGCTTGTTCATCTTGAGATAATAGGTGGTCATCCTCATTTGAAGTTGATGGTGCAACATATTTCTTTGGCCTAACAGGAACTCCAATATTTTTACAGCTTCTAATGTTATGATTGGTTTGGCCACACCTTCCACATGTAAACTCAGCCAATTTCCTCTTTAGCTTATGTCCTGTGACATTGTCCTCATCTACAGATCTCCTTCTATTTT
This sequence comes from Glycine max, assembly GCF_000004515.6. NCBI lineage: Eukaryota > Viridiplantae > Streptophyta > Magnoliopsida > Fabales > Fabaceae > Glycine > Glycine max. The sequence continues at coordinate 18,264,991 of NC_038252.2, read as the reverse complement.
TCTTTGGCCTTCCTCTTTGGACCCTTTTATGTGGTGGAACAGGGTGTGTATACTGTGTCTGGGCCCAATATTGTGGTCCTTGGACTGGTTCAATAAAATGCTGGTATGTCTTATTATAAGCTTCTATTGGCAGCCACTCATGACACATGTCCTCAGGCTTCCCTCCTTTGTGAGTTATTGTTGCAATGGCATGTCGGCATGGCATCCCTACATCAAAGTTGTAAAATCAGCACACATGTAGGTTAGGAATGAAAAAAAAACTATAAAGAACACAACCTGTTAGTTGCCATACTCCACAAGTGCATGTCCATTCACCTAAATTGACCTCAACCTTATTCCCCCACATGTGAACCTCATATCTCAGGCCCATGTTATCACCACACCAAATGGGAGTCCATTGATTAGCAAAATGGAATTCTTTTTCTAGTCTTTTATACTGCACTGGACATAATGGTCCAGGTTTTCCAGAAAGTTTAACCTTGCGAGCAGCCATGGTTCTCATGATATAACTTCTAATTTCTTCAAGCATTGTGATAATAGGCTTGCATCTATACTGCAGAATTCTGGAATTGAATACCTCACAAGTGTTGTTGCATATATTGTCCACCTTGGGTATTGTACTGAAGTGGGCTTTTGTCCATGCTTGTTTGGGCCATTTATTCAAATACTCCCAAGCCTGGCAGTTGATTGTCTTCAAATGGGCCATATGGCCTTCAAACTCAGCAACATTAGTGGATTTTGCACATTGCCACACAATTCCTTTAAGTTCCTTGCTTTTCCATTGCTTTGTAAAATTTTTCCAAAGATGCAAGACACAAAATCTATGAGGTGCACCAGGCATGACTTCCTGTAAAGCTGGAATAAGTCCCTGAAAAATTGTAGCAAAGTAGTAAATACTTCTGGACTAGTCCCTAACTTATGTCATTAACTTCAATTAAATACCTAACTTATGATAACAATTGCAAATCACACCATGTCATACCTTTTGCATGTCTGACATGAAATTCCACCCATTCTGTATGTAATCCCCAAGATCTTCATGCAACAAAGTTAAAAACCATTTCCAATTGTCTTTGTTCTCAATGTCCACAACAGCATAAGCAATAACATAGATGTGGTTATTGCCATCAAGCCCAACAACAGAGAGCAAGTTTCCTCCAAATGCACTCTTTAGGAAACATCCATCTAGACCTATGAATGGTCTACATCCAGCAACAAACCCCTTCTTACAGCCAGCAAGACAAATATATAGCCTCTGAAATTGTGGTGGACCTTCTGGACTTGGCACTGTGTTGATCTTAACTGTTGATCCAGGATTGCTCCTCAACAATTCATGTGCATAATCAAATACTTTGGCATATTGTTTCCTCTCATTCCCTTCCACTAATTGCTTTGCTTCTTTCATGGCTCTCCACATCTTTGTAACTTCAATGTGCACTCCAAACTCTTGCTTGAAATATTCCAAAGCTTCAACACATTTAAGGGTTGGCTGCATTTTGAGTTTGCCCTCAAGTTTACTGACCACCCACTGTCTATTTGCTTGTTTGTTGTTCACTTCTCTGCAGCAATTATGGTTATGCTTAAATGTCTTTATCTGAAAAGAGTTTCTAACTTCATTCTTTGCACAGTAGATTTCCCAATCACAAAATGCCTTCTTGCATTTTGCTCTAGCCCTCTGTTTATCATTTTTCTTCCACTTGAACTCCCTGCCCATCAATATGCTATACTCCCTCAACGCAGATTTAAATTCATCTAGAGTACCAAACTCCATCCCTAATTCCAACTTCTGTTCACCAACTCCACTACTTTGACTATATTGAGGATAAACTTCAACATCCTCATCTTCATCATCACTACTAATGGGGATATTAAGCTCCTCTGAATGATAACCATCTGTCTCAACTTCAGCTTCAACTTCATTCAACATACAAGAGAAATTTATAAACCACTCAGCATCTGTCTCATCATTGTCAACTTCCTTTTCCTCCTCACTATCAGCAACATCTCTCTCTTCACCATCAGCATCTCTCTCCTCACCAGCTTCAGCATCCCTCTGCTCACTACCATCTCTTTGCTCACCAGCATCAGTATCCCTCTACTCACTACCATCTCTTTGCTCACTAGCATCAGTATCCCTCTGCTCACCACCATTCCTCTGCTTACCAGCATCCATCTGCTCACCAGCATCTCTCTGCTCTCCAGCAACAACATCTGCATCAATGGTGATAAAGTAAAAATTAATCATATTAATTAATTATGGTAACCATGTCGGACCAAGTACAGATGAATTAAAACTTACCTTCCTCATGGCCAGCAACAGGTACATGATCTAAATCATCCTCATTCTCAACAGCTTTTCGAATTGGATCACATTCCAAGTACAACATCTGTGGGACTTCTTCTAAAATTGGATCTACTTCATGATGAAAATAAACATTTATCTCATTCTCATTTTCAAAAGCATCCCTAACTAAGTGTAATATATCTCCATCAGTTGTACAACTCCTTAACCCATGATTAAAATCTAAGTCCTTATCAATCAACCAAAAACATTCTCCTATATTACTATACTTCTTACAAGCTTTCACCAGATCATATAAGATAAATGCATTTAGGCAATCTGCAGATATATCCTCCCAAACGTCAAATTCTCCGCCTATATATTCAACCTTTCCATCACTGGCACGTGGAGTGAATCTTCCTCCATGGTGCAATACTAAAGTTATATTGTCATTCATTCTACACAATCAGAAACCACAAACATGGTCAGATATTAGGAAATAAAAAAACCTACCTCAAAAAGCGCGAAGACATTGACATTGTCAAAAAGCGCGAAGACACAATCAGAAACCAAAAACATTGTCATCTATAAAAACAGAGCATCATAAACGAAAATAATAAAGGATCATAAACCTCCCTACGAAGCGCGAAGACAATGCAGATGAAACCCCTCGAACATATAAAACCCCAAATCAAACCACCAAAACAATGCAAACGAATTGAATGAAACCACCAACCTGACAAAAAGCGCGAACCCTCAATCACGAGAATGCAGGGGAGGGAAGAGCAAACCGCAAACAGTTAAAAAACCCTACAGCAGTAAGACAGTGAAAGGGAAAATGGGTTTACTTCATTTTTGATTTCTTTTTAACCTAATTTTTCAATTCAGTCCTTGCCTTGCCACATAATATTGCTTACTTGGACTCAAACCTGCCACATTGGATGCTTACGTTTGCCAAATAGACATTTGACTAACGGAGGAAATTAGATTTTAACAGCAAGGACTTATTTGCATAACGGAGGTAAAGTTAGGGACTATTATGAATTAAAATTTAAGTCAGGGACTAATATGCAAAGTGGTTACAATCTCAGGGACTAAATTTCCTATTCACTCATAAAAATTTTCTACGTTACCTGGGCTTAGCAAATCAGCCTCGCTTAGCCACAAGTACTTATCAAGAGGATGAATATTCATCCTCTACAGGTCAGATCGCTTAACGCAACGAACACGCTCAGTGAATGCTTTTGAAGAATACAACTACTATTGGTACACTCGCTCAGCGCGACATGTGCACTTAGCAAGTTCTTTCGAAACATTCAATGAGCATTGATAATCTCGCTCAACGCGGTAGGTGCGCTCAACGAGCTCGTTGCATTTTCCAAAAAGACAACAGGAAAAATAGTGCATTTCACACATGCAAAGTTCCAAACACATTTTCCAACAGACAACCTATACATAAACCTAAAGTTTAACTACTTATAAACATACTACAATCCTATAATTCCTAACACTAATATTAAAGGTCGTCTAACCTAAGGTTGAGCAAAATAACAAAGAAAAGGATCATATGGAACTTACTTGAATCGTTGATGCAGTAGACCAAATGCAAATGTTGGATTAGATGAGGGACAGAGAAAGAGGTAAAAGTGTTTATGCAGAAAAGAATTCTCCACTGTTCATTACACTCAAAACTTGTCAAAGTACTAAAGCTACACTTAACCAAGTGCTTTTTTACTCTCCTGCTTAGCGAAGAATTCTCTCAGCAGGAGAGTCGTTTGGTTTCTCAAGGCCAACTGCTTAGCGGAGCTCACGCTTAGCCAAGCTCTTTTTTTTAGCTTAGCACGTGAATTCTACCGCTTAGCGAAATCTGAAGATAAGAAAACCTGCAAGTCTCGCTAAGCCGAGATCTAGGCCCGCTTAGCCAAAATCATGTATTTTAAGTGCAGAGGAGCTGCACTAAGCGGTTAATAACATTGCTTAGCATGCATACTGCCGCAAGCGATTGAGCTCAGCGACCATGAGTGGCGCTAAGCCACATCAAATCCAGTTTAAACCGCAAGAATATCCACTTAGCCAGCAGATTAAGCGCTAAGCTCCATGACCCTTAATTTTGGCCACAATGAATTGCGCTTGGCGACACTGGGTCTCGCTTAGCCAAGGGAAGCCATCGCTCAACGATCAGTCTGTCGCTTAGCTGAATTCAACTTGGATTGATTTTGGCCTAGCTAAACCTTGGCTAGCTTAGCGGAATTAATCAGCCTCAGATGTCAGGGTTGTGAGCTAAGTGCTTGAACTCGTGGCTTAGCGCATAAACAATTATGCGCTTAGTGGCAAAAGGATTAATTTTCAAAAAGATTTTCTAAGTTTTAAACTTAGTCCTTTCCCAAGAAATTGAAACCCTTAATTTTACCATTCAAAGTGAGGCGGATATGCTCCTAAGTTCAGACTATACAGCAAGTTCCCAATGATCAAATGCATGAAAAACCAAAAATAACACAAATTTAAAATTGGGTTGCCTCCTAGGGAGCGCTTCTTTAACGTCATTAGCTTGACGCTTTTACCTCGCTGGGTGATCTTACGTTTTGGTTCTCACCATCAGAACCTCTTGAGCTTTTCTCATTACCTGCAAGCAAACATTGTGTTATAGAGCAGGCTTGTCTTCAACAAACAAGTCAAAATCAATTTTCTAGTCTTCAAAACCTAACTCCAGCTTTCTCTTCCCCATGTCTATGCAGCTTGCAGTCAACATGAACGGCTTCCCCAAGATTACAGGGATGTCAGTATCTTTAGAGATATCCATGACCACAAAGTCTGATGGAAAGATAAAATGCTTGACCCTGACTAATACATCTTCAATTACTCCGTAGGGCCTGGTAATGGAGCGGTCAACTAATTGTAGAGTCATTCGAGTGGGCATAATCTCCAACTCTCCCAATCTTCTACACATGGAGAGTGGCATCAAATTAATGTTGGCTCCCAGATCAATTAGAGCCTTTCCCACATTGACTTCTCCTATTGAACAAGGAAAAGTTACACTCCCAGGATCTTTATGCTTAGGTGGTAGAATCTTTTGGATCATAGCACTACAACTTTCTTCCACTATGATGTTTTCCTGATGAATGTACTTATGCTTCCTTGTCAACATATCTTTCAAAAATTTGGAGTAGAGCGGCATCTGCTGCAGAGCTTCGCCAAAGGGCATGGTTATTTCCAATTTCCTGAAAATATCCAAAAATCTTGCCAAATGACGATCTTTTTCTTTCTTGGAAGGTACCACAGGATATGGTACTTCCACACCTTTGTCCAGTGGCTTTCCACTTCTACTCTTCTCTGAAATCTTATTTTTTTCTTCTTTTTCATTTTTCTCATTTTCTTTTTCTTTTTCTTGGTTCTCCATCTCTTTATTATGAACCATTATTTTCTTCCCTTTTTCCTGATTCTCTTTACCCTTCCCATCATTTTCCTTAACCTCAACACCTTTCTTTTCACCCATTTGCTCCTTGTACACCACACTCTCTTCATCCTCAGCTTCCACCAACCTTTTACTCCTAGTCATCACAGCCTTGCATTCCTCCTTAGGATTATTTTCCGTATTTGCTCCAAAATTGTTGGATGACTTGTCAGCTATCTGCTTGGCCAGTTGTCCCACCTGGACTTCAAGGTTCTTTAGTGCTAACTTAGTACTCTTATGATTTAACATCGTTACCTACATAAACTGAGTCAAGGACTCTTCCAACTTAGTCGTCCTCTGAAAGATGTTAGGCCCTTGTTGAATTGGCCTATTTGAGGATCCACCCTGGTCTTTATTAAACTGGTTGCCAAGGTGTGCGATGTGTCATTATTTCCTCCTATTTCTTAACCCTTTTTGTCACCATTTTAATTACTGATTAGCCTTAATTGTCAAATTAATTATGCAGTTTTATCATTTGGACCTACTTGACTAATTTTGTGTTTTTAATTTAATTTCAGGAGAATTATAAGCAATTGGGCTTGAATCCGGAATTGGGCTTGGAATTGAAGAGAGCAGACAATTTTATTTTATCAAATCTTATCTTATCCAGATTTTATTTCATCTAGATTTTATTTCGTCCAGATCTTATTTCATCCAATCTTATCTTATCATGTCCAGATTTTATTTTATTTTGTTTATGGGCTTGGACTTAAAACAGATTTGTAAGCTTTAGGGCTGAGGACCTATATAATAGCACCAGAGTTTTAGTTTAAGAGTTTTTGGAGGAGAGAATAATTTTAGGGTTTTTTGCAATTCCATTTTTTACTGTTCATGCACACTGTTCACGTGGCAATAAAATTTGTTTTCTGCAATTTCTTTTTCTGCTTAATCTACAATTTCGTTTTCTGCTTCAATCTGCAATTTTGTTTTCTGCTTCTAATTGCAATTTCGTTTTTTGCTAATTAATGGAAGGCTAAGTCTCCAGCGTTGTTTTCTCTTAAGGATCAAGCACAGCTCTCTTTGAGGTTTTGTTATTACTATTGAATTCTAATCAGTTTTTCCTCTTCACCAATTGCTCTGTATTTGTTGCTATTAATCCATGCATGCTTAGTGCTAGATTAATTGTCTCTGTGCTTAATTTACGTTCATGCTTAATGATCAGTTTCGTTCATGATTAATTGGTGTATGTGTTTCTTAATCACATAATGATAGCCTTATGTTAATATTCGCTTAGTAATTTAATTTAGGGTTGGATTAAGTGGTTGAACTGATTAGGGATAAATCCTCGTAACCTAGGATAAGAGACTTGCTTGTGAATCAAGGGGAAACAACATGTTTTAATTTTGTTATTTCTTTAATTCGAATTTGCTTGCGGTTTAATTTACAAAAACAAACAACCCCCCCCCCCTCAATTCGTTATTGTTTTATTACTATCTGTTATGAACGTTTGGTTGACCATTTCTCATTGGGAGACGACCTAGGATCACTTCCTAGATATTGCATTTTTAATGTTTATTTGATTGGGGTACAGCCTCGATCAAATTTGTAGTCGTTGCCGGGGAGCAGTGGGCCAAAGGTTCATAATAGTGTTTAGTTACTTTGTTTTGTGTAGCGTTCTGTTTTGCATTTCAGTCGCGTCCCCTGTTTAGCGACTATTTTTAGCGACTGTTTCAGCTTTGTGTGTTGCTGTGAATAGTGATTAGCGACTGGGAGCTAGCGACTGATTTTGTAATTTAATTAGCGATTTTTGTTTTGATAGTTAAAGTTTTTATTTTTGGCTGATTTTTGTTGGGGTAGTTTCTTTTGATCCATATTTTGTGTGAAAAATACCAGGAGCACTTGGTGTGGCAGTATTTGAGAGAGGCAAAAATTTTGGGAACTTGTTTTTAGCAAAACTTAAAACGGCCATAACTTTTGCTCCGAGTATTATAATGACTATTATTGTATATGCATTTGGGGTAGAGAAAAATTTCCCATACTATGAAAACCCGCTTTAGCTGGTTGGGGTCTCCCAAACTCGAAAAATCAGCCGTTTACTAAGTTTTTTTTTCAAGTATTATTGTCCTATTTTTCTAAAGTTGGCCTAGGTAGTTTTCATAGTTAGACTTTGAATTTTTGTTTGAAATTTTTTGTGCTATCTTTTCATCATTTTAGGGTGTTCCTCACAAAATTTCAGCTCATTTGGATATCATTTGACTATAGTTGTAGTTTTAACCCTCCCCTGGTTTGAAAAACACATGATTTGCTGCATATAGTGCATGACTAGGGGAAATCCAGGTGATTTACAACCCTTTGATCCAGAAATAGATAGAACCTTTCATAGATTAGTTAGGCATAGTGTGCATCCTGACCATTCTATACATTTTGAGCATTTTGAGTATTTTGTTGCTGGTAATTCTGAATATTTTGATTTTGAGCAATCAACTACTAATTTTCATATTGAGAATATTGCTCAACCTCCACCTCATGAGAGGACTCTTAGGGAGATGGCTGCACCTGATTTCACTTATGAAAGCTTGTGCATTCAATATCCTGATGAGGGTGTTCCATATGTTCTCAAGACTGGACAAATACATTTGCTGCCCAAGTTTCATGGTCTTGCAGGTGAAGATCCTCATAAGCATCTTAAGGAGTTTCATATTGTTTGTTCCACCATGAAGCCCCCTAATGTCCAGGAAGATCATATCTTCCTAAAGTTTTTTCCTCATTCTCTGGAGGGAGTGGCAAAAGATTGGTTGTTCTACATTGCTCCTAGATCCATCTCCAACTGGGATGACCTTAAGAGAGTGTTCTTGGAGAAATTCTTCCTTGCATCTAGGACCACTACCATCAGAAAAGACATTTCAGGCATCAGGCAACTTAGTGGAGAGAGCTTGTATGAGTATTGGGAAAGATTCAAGAAATTGTGTGCAAGCTGTCCTCACCACCAGATTTCTGAGCAACTCCTTCTGCAATATTTCTATAAGGGACTTAGCAACATGGAAAGGAGTATGATTGATGCTGCCAGTGGTGGAGCCCTTGGTGATATGACCCCTACTGAGGCTAGGAATTTGATTGAGAAGATGGCTTCCAACTCCCAACAATTTAGTGCAAGAAATAATGCTATTGTCCTTAGAGGAGTCCATGAGGTGGCCCCGGATTCATCTTCATCTGTTGAAATAAAAAGCTTGAGGGAAAACTTGATGCCTTGGTCAACCTCGTAACTCAGCTTGCCATAAATCAAAAATATGCATCTGCACCTGTTGCAAGAGTCTATGGTCTATGTTCTTTTGCAGATCACCATACAGATCTTTGTCCTTCTTTGTAGCAATCTGGAGTCAATGAGCAACCTGAAGCTTATGCTGCAAACATTTATAATAGACCCCCTCAGCAGCAAAATCCACAACAGCAGAATAATTATGATCTTTCAAGCAACAGATACAATCCAGGATGGAGGAATCATCCAAATCTGAGATGGACAAATCCTCCACAACAACAACAGTCTGTCCCTCCTTTCCAGAATGTTGTTGGTTCAAGCAAGCCATATGTTCCTCCTCCAATGCAGCAACAGCAGCAACAACAACAAAGACAACAAGCAACTGAGACCCCTCCTTAACCTTCCTTAGAAGAGTTAATGAGGCAAATGACCATCCAGAATATGCAATTTCAACAAAAGACAAGAGCCTCCATTCAGAGTCTGACAAATCAGATGGGACAGATGGATACTCAGTTGAACCAAGCTCAGTCCCAAAATTCTAACAAATTGCCTTCACAAACTGTGCAGAATCCAAAAAATGTGAGTGCCATCAGCTTGAGGTTTGGCAACCAAATTCAAGTGCCTCCACCAGTAGCAGCACCTGCACCTGAACCTGTCAAGCTTCATTCTACACCTGAAAAAGATGACGAGATAGTTGAACAAAAGAGAAAGCTTCCTAACAAAAATTTTCATGCAAGTGGACCTTCTTCTAGTAATTCTGAATTACAGCAGCCTCCTATCCCTCTTCCATTCCCACCTAGAGCAATTCCAAACAAAAAGATGGAAGAAGTAGAAAATGAGATCTTGGAGACCTTCAGTAAAGTAGAGGTGAACATACCTCTGATAGATGCCATCAAAAAGATTCCCAGATATGCCAAGTTTCTAAAGGACTGTGCACCCACAAAAGGAAGCTCAAAGGCAATGAAAGGATTAGCATGGGCAGAAATGTGTCAGCATTGATAGGTAAATCTGTTCCTCACATTCCTGAGAAATGTAAGGACCCAGGTACTTTCTGTATACCTTGCATTATTAGGAACAGTAAATTTGAGAATGCCATGCTAGATCTAGGAGCATCAGTTAGTGTCATGCCTCTGTCCATTTTCAATTCTTTATCTCTTGGACCTTTGCAATCTACAGATGTGGTGATTCATTTGGCAAATAGAAGTGTGGCTTACCCCGTAGGTTTCATAGAGGAAGTGTTGGTTCGGGTTGGTGAACTTATTTTTCCTGTTGATTTTTATGTTCTTAATATGGAAGAGGGATTTTCCCATGGTTCAGTTCCAATTATTTTAGTCAGGCCATTTATGAAAACAACCCGAACCAAGATAGATGTTTATGCTGACACATTGTCTATGGAATTTGGTGATATTGTTGTTCATTTTAACATTCTTGATGCCATGAAACATCCATATGAGGATCATTCTGTTTTTCGTGCTGAGATAATTGATTAGATTGTTGATGATTATATGTTTGATTTTGATTATGTTCTTCATGGTAGGAAACATCCCTTTTTATTTGATCTGCATACTTGTCATTCCTTATGCATTGAATTTGAATCTGAGTTTGAATTTGATCCTATATCTGATTTTTATGCTGAGAGTGAATTTGAATTTGAGTCTAATTCTAATTTTCTGGGTGTTGTGCCTCTTGATGTTGATTTTTTAGAGTCAGAATGCACTAACCATGTTGCAGGAAGTACATCCACTTCTGACTTGCTTTATGAGGTACAGGCTGAGGAACCCTCCTCTTCTCCTACCCTGGTTCCTCCCACTGTTCAGCCATCACCCACACCAGAGTTTAAGCCCTTACCAGCAACCCTCAAGTATGCTTACTTATAGGACAAGGAAAAATTTCCAATGATCATATTTTCCTCCCTTGCTGCTGAGCAAGAGAGGAAGTTGTTGGTAGTGCTCAAGAAGCACAAGAAAGCCATTGGATTGACTTTAGCAGACATTCCTGGTATTAGCCCATCTACCTGCATGCATAGGATACTTTTAGAGGATGGAGCTAAGCCAGTGAGGCAGCCACAACGGTGACTCAACCCCGTCATTCTAGATGTGGTGAAAAAGGAAGTGACCAAGCTCTTACAAGCTGGAATCATCTACCCCATTTCTGACAGCCAGTGGGTGAGTCCAATCCAAGTGGTTCCTAAGAAGACAGGCCTCACAGTGATCAAGAATGAGAGGGATGAGCTTATCCCCACAAGAGTGCAGAACAGTTGACGAGTCTACATTGATTATAGGAAGCTGAACCAGGTAACCAGAAAGGATCATTTTCCCCTGCAATTCATTGATCAAATGCTTGAGCGCTTGGCAGGTAAGTCTCATTACTGTTTTCTTAATGGTTTTCTGGTTATTTACAAATTCATATTGCTCCTGAGGATCAATAAAAGACCACATTCACCTGTCCCTTTGGCACTTTTGCCTATAGGAGGATGCCCTTGGGCCTATGCAACGCCCCTGGTACCTTCCAACGATGTATGCTTAGCATTTTCAGTGATTTTTTAGAGAGTTGCATAGAGGTGTTTATGGATGATTTTATTGTTTATGGATCCTCTTTTGATACATGTTTGGATAGTCTGGATAGAGTTCTTAATAGATGCATTGAAACTAACCTTGTGCTGAATTTTGAAAAATGTCACTTCATGGCAGAACAAGGTATAGTTTTAGGGCATATCATTTCCAGTAGGGGCATAGAGGTAGACCCTGCAAAAATAGCTATTATTTCACAATTGCCTTACCCCTCTTGTGTGCAAGAGGTTCGTTATTTTCTTGTTCATGCAGCGTTTTATAGGCGTTTTATCAAGGATTTTAGCAAAGTGGCCCTTCCACTATCCAATCTGCTGCAAAAGGAGGTGGAGTTTGATTTTGATGACTGGTGCAAAGAGGCTTTTGATTGCCTCAAGCATGCGGTGACTACCACCCCTATCATTCAGGCACCTGATTGGACAGCCCCATTTAAGCTAATGTACAATGCATCCAATTACGCATTGGGGGCTGTCCTTGCTCAAAAGATTGATAAGCTGCCTCAGGTGATCTACTACGCTTCCAGAACTTTGGATGCTGCTCAAGCAAATTACACTACCACAGAGAAGGAGCTATTAGCGATAGTTTTTGCTCTTGAGAAAATTCATTCATATTTACTTAGTACTCGTGTTATTGTTTATACTGACCATGCAGCTCTAAAGTACCTGTTGAAGAAGGCTGAATCAAAGCCTAGATTGATCAGGTGGATGCTTTGGCTCCAAGAGTTTTGTCGCAACATGCCCTTTTGCGGGAGAGCGAGGCGAGGCTCACGGGTGCGCTTTCCAAAGGAGGAAAGATGCGCGGAGTCTCCACCAACGTTTATTTGTGGAAAATGTCGGAAAAACCGAAAGAAACCGGTCAAAATGAAAATTCTAAGTTCGGGAGTTGTAGTTACGTTTGAGGAAGGTATTAGCACCTCTCACGTTTGTCTCAAAGGACAACAACCTATTTTTTAGAATTGTGAATTTGTGTTATCTTACCTTTTATTCCTTTTTATTTTTTTTGAGGTCGACAAAAGCGGGGCTTTTGCTCCTACATACCCTCCATCGAAGAGGAAATCAGACCTACGTAGTTCATTCTTAAGAGTGAATCAAGTGATTCTTTTTACTTGAAAGGTGATCATTTGAAGGCGTTGGACCTTAAAAATGATCCATTTACTTGATAAGGAAAACTGAAATGATAAACTTTCAAACCCTATTTAGTGACCTTTTTTGTGGATGAGCTTGACTAGGCGAGTTGATTTTAGCCTTAGTTTCACTTTAGTTATTAGTCAATTCGATTAAGAATGAGAAATCCCAAAGAGAAAACGTCCGATTGATTTTTCGCTTTATTTTACTAAAAGGTATTTTTTTATTATATTATTATTTTACCTCTTTTTTTTTATTTCCAACGTGGTTACGACACGACCGAACGGTCGAAATTCATTTTAACAGAAATTAACGGATATTACAAATCAAACGATCGGTGGAAATTTATTTTATTTTTTGATTAGGCGAGAAATGACTTAAATAAATTACTAAAGCACGTCAAAAGGGGGTACGGAAAGTAAATGAAAACGAGAATAAAAGTACACAAAACAAATGGGGACCTCCACGGGTACATAGAATGAATTGAAAAGCTCGATTTGGAAACTTACCCGTTGAAGAACGAAGAACGGATGAAGAACGGTGAATAACGGAGGAAAACCTTCACGGATTTGCTTACGGAAACATCTCGGAAGCGTTACGGAAGCACCTCGGCTTAGATTTTCTTCACGGAAACAATTTTTTTCACCCAAAACAGCTGAAATACATCACCAGGGGGATCCAGGGTCCTTAGAACAGCCCCCTTCAGCCTATTTATAGGAAAAAAGGGGGAGGAGGTTGCCGCCCAGCTCGCCTCGAGCTGGGTTGCTTCCTCCAAAAGCAATCCAGCTTCAAAAATCATTCTGGAAGGCCCAATTCAAAATTTTGAAATTGCTATTTGCACCCCCCCCCAATTTTGATAAGTTCACCCCCTTCTTTCGTAATTTACGGAAAAGTTATAGAATAAAAGGAGAGGATGGAGGATTGCACTAGAGGGTCCTCACTAGTCAATCATGAAGCATGGCTCCAAACTCTTTGGTGGAGGATGCATGAACGAAAATGCAATTCATGGGGCTCCGAAAAAGGGGTAGAGAATGGAGAATTGCACTAAGTAATCACTACGCATGGCTCCAAACTCATGGGTGGGGGATGGATGAACGAAAACGCAATTCATGGGGCTCCGAAACGGGGTAGAGAATGGAGAATTGCACTAAGCAATCACTACGCATGGCTCCAAACTCGTGGGTGGAGGATGCATGAACGAAAACGTAATTCATGGGGCTCCGGAAAAGGGGTAGAGAATGGAGAATTGCACTAAGCAATCACTACGCATGGCTCCAAACTCGTGGGTGGAGGATGCATGAACGAAAACGCAATTCATGGGGCTCCGAAAAAGGGGTAGAGAATGGAGAATTACACTAGAGGGTCCTCACTAGTCAATCATGATGCATGGCTCCAAACTCTTTGGTGGAGGATGCATGAATGAAAACGCAATTCATGGGGCTCCGGAAAAAAAGGCGAGGATGGAGGATTACACTAAGCAATCACTACGCATGGCTCCAAACTCGTGGGTGGCGGATGCATGAACGAAAACGCAATTCATGGGGCTCCGAAAAAGGCGAGGCAGGACCGAATGGTCCACCGGGTTTTTTCCACCTAAAAAAGGCAAACATGCTTTTTGCAAAGAAAAATAAATCATTCGCGAGAGCACCATGTCTTAGAAAAACAATATACTTATGCCAAGGGTAATCTTCCTTGTACCCGAAAATGAAAGGCAGGATGTCAACTTTTATCTTTTGAATGAACATTCAGGGGAAACATCAGGTTAAGCTAAAACTGGGAATAAATCACTCATAGTATATAAAAACTCACACAGGCAAGTGTTTTACCCTAATCCCAAACCATAACTGCACCACGACTTTATTTTGCACATGATTTCCTATTGAATCAAAGATCGCACGTACGATCACGGATCAATAGGATTTTCTCGAGGGTAGTGTTTTTTGAGAGGAAACTGGGTGTTCCGGTCTTTTCCTCTTTGTTTATGCGGGGAGGGATATCGCCAGTCGAGAATGATTTTGAGTGGCAACCTGAAAGGAAGAACCACCAAAAATGGGTTTTCCTTTGCCGGCAGTCACCTACCTTGCCGAAAATTTATCTGGCTTGAAGAATTTATGTTCTCTTTCTTTCATTGATTGGGAATTACTCTGTTTTCATCCGATCTTTTCCTTTTTCACTTCCTTTCGATCTTCGATCGGGAATCCTTCTTTTTCTTTCTTTTTTATTGTTCTTTTCTTTGTTTTCATCTTTTTCTTTTTCTTTCTTTCCATTTCTTCTTCTCCATTCCTTTCTTTGGGAAATCGGGTTTTAGCATTCTATTCGCTCTCCCTTGAGGGGATTCCGCTGTCCTTTGCTTCGAGGGAGAGGATGAGGGTTCTTTTGATAGGCCAAGGTCCAAAATAGTCCAAGGTTGTGTCTCAATGGGGGCTTTTATCGTGGGAACCCGATCTTGATATCCGGGGCAAAACAAATTTGGGTGTCAAGGTGTCGGTCTCGGGCCGAACTTCCATATTATTCCACAAGGCACGCGCGACAATGATGATTTGGAAACAACGTGCAAAATTAGTCATGGCCACATCCAGGTGGGTACTCAAGCATCCCGGTTATGGCATTGTGATACTACGGTTGGGAATTTACACAAACAGACCCAATGTTTCCAAATTATGTTCTTTCATTAGTTCAATGGATTTCACCTGTTTTTATCTCGGTTATTCAGGAAAATAAACTCTTAGCGTCAGTCCCTTGTTTCCAGAAGATATGTTTGTTCTCTACGAATGATTTATGCTTCCTAACTATAACATGTCGACCTTCGAGGTCTTCCTTTCTTTTTCCTTTTTGTTTCATTTTTATATTCACAAAACTATACACCCATGGTCCTCTATGAGGAAAACTTTTCTTTGTACACCTACATTCTTATACATGATGAACTTTTTATGTACACGCATTAGAACTCTTTCTCTTTACGTCACACGGTCTATATACGAACCCAATTCACGTTCAAAGATTTTTTCGTTTTTCCCAACACACACCTGTGGTTTATACAAAAGTTTCTTTATATACACTCGTTGCTCACACACACAAGGATTTCTTTTCACACATTATTTACACACACAAAAAATCTTTCTATACACATTTTGCTTTTACATACATATATAAAAAAACATTTTTCTTTTTCTTTATATACGTAGACATTTTATTCACAACACTTCTTTCTTTTTTATCATGATTTTGGTTCATTTTATTTTTAGGACGACGTTCCTAAATGGAAAACTCTACACGATTCCAGAATTTCAAAAAACACTATTGACAACAACGAAATAAGTACTAACGTAACAACTCAAACGATATGTATGCACAAAACAAAAGTCAATCAAAACGAAACAAACGTTAGTCCCTCAGTTAAACAAAAATAAAATGATACGTAACAGATAAAAGAGGAAACATAAAAAGAGAATATGGATCTAGGGATCTCCCAATCATGTGGCTCCGCATGCCACCAGACTCTTGGGTCACAGTAACAAAAAGTGGGGTGGTCGACAAAAGCAGGGCTTTTGCTCCTACGTATCCTCAATTTGTGATGAGGAACTCAGACCTACGTAGTTCTTAATAATTGTGAGACAAAAAATAGTCTCAGTGTTTTTTCACGAAAATGCGAACATGCTTTAGTAAAGAGACAAAACTTCCAACTGATCAGAGCAACATATGCTTCTTTTTTTCTTTTTTTTCGTTTTTTTTTTAAAATGATGTGTCTATCGGGGAAGGAGAGTATGCTGATGAAATTTTCTCATAACCATAAATGAGATTTTGGATGTTAGCATTTCGTTTCTAAACGACCATTTAGAGGAAACACTGGGTCCAACAAAAATAGGAGAAAATCACTCAAAGTGTATCAATCTCACACAGGTAAGTGTTTTATCCTAATTTTGAACCATAGATATGTCGTGATTTGATTTTGCAAATCATTTCCTATCAAATCAAAGATTACATGCGTGATCATGGATCAATAGGACTTATTTTGGGAATGGTTTTTAGGTGGGGAATTTGGCTTTGAGTGTTTTTTCCTTTTCCTCTTCTGTTTTTGTTTAGTGCGTGGCGAGAAAGTCGCTAGCGCACAGGATTTTGTCGGCAATCAAAGGGAGAGGACCACTTTAGGTCGTGGTTTCCTTTTTCTTGTTTACTTGGTGACAATCCTGTATTGTTCAGATATTGTCTGGTCCAAAGATCTTTCTGGATGTTTCTTCTGTTTTCTTCCGATCCTTGATCGGGAATTTTCTTTCTTTTTTTCTTTTTTTTTTTGCTTTCTCTCAATCTTTGATCGGGGAATTTTCTTTCTTTTTTGCTTTCTCCCCCTCTTTGATTGAGAATTTTCTCTTTTTTCTTTCTTCCGATTCTTTTGATCAGGAATTTTCTCTTTTTCTCTCTTTTTTTGTTTTCTTCCGAGGGCAAGGATTGACATTCTCACCCTAGGTCAAGGTTTATGATAAGTTGGGATTTTGGCTCAAGGCTTGTAGAACGACTGGTCATGATATATGTCAGGGTTTGGCCAGCGGTTCAGGGATAAAGGGGATGATACACATGCAACAATGATGATTAGGAAATTTTATGCAAAGCTGGTCATGCATGCACCCATGTGGACACTCAAGCATCAAGTTTTTATGGCCATGTGACACTAGGGCTCAGGATTCATTTTCCCTACTTAAGTCAACCTAGTGTTTCCAAAATATGTTCCTTTATCAAATCATGCATTCATCCGAGTCCATTTTGGGCATTCGGGAAAATTTTCACAGCACTCACCCTTCAGGTGTATACACATTTTTTCAAAAA
The DNA here is from genome assembly GCF_000004515.6 of Glycine max. NCBI lineage: Eukaryota > Viridiplantae > Streptophyta > Magnoliopsida > Fabales > Fabaceae > Glycine > Glycine max. The sequence goes on along the minus strand of NC_038252.2, from coordinate 18,247,551 downwards.
CTGGTTATGATTAGTGAATTTTTCGAAGAAAAGCTGGAAGTTATCTCTTTTCACAAGCATGTTTTTTTTTTAGCTAGACAACCTTTATTATTTTTTATTTTCTATTTTTTTTCTTCCTTCTTATTCTTTTCTTGCTCGCTCTCTTTTTGCTCTCTTTTTTTTTCATGAGGTATTTTGCTACCTAAACATACGTATATTTTTGTGAGGTATTTTGCTATATGCATGCGTGCCCAAGGTATCTTGCTACCTAAACATACATATATATGTTTTGTGAAATATTTTTACTATATACATGCATATCCAAGGTATCTTGCTACCTAAACATACATATATATATTTTGTGAAGTATTTTTGCTACATACATGCATATTCAAGGTATCTTTCTACCTAAACATACATATATATATATTTTGTGAAGTATTTTTTGTTACATACATGCATATCCAAGGTATCTTTCTACCTAAACATACATATATACATATATTTTTTTGTGAGGTATGACTACCTTCCGAGCTTGTGCTTGTTTTATTTAAATTCCTAGGATCATGAGCAACTAGGTGTGTCCTGCTATGACTTGAGAAACAAAAGTGATCAAATAACAAGCAGAGATTTAAAAGGTACTAGATTGCCTCCTAGTAGCGCTTCTTTAACGTCTTGATCTGGATGCCTTATGACTTGTCGGTCACGGACCTAGTACTTTGCTTACCTTTGGCTTTGGACTTGGTCGCCTATTGGTCAACCATGTGTTGTAAGCAACTCTCTAACCTTTTTGTGGATGAGTTGAGGTGAACTCTAGAGGTTATGGCGGTGCGTCTGTTGCTCGCTGTCGGCCATCCCCAGGCTGCTGTGGTGTTTCGCCCTGCGCCTGCCTGGGGACGCAGTACTTCTTGATGAAAGCTCGATTAGTAGGGGGCCTGATGACCTTGCTGGGGGCGACAGGCACTCCGTAGAACTCACAGAGACCTGCAATTAGAGCTTGACAACTCCAAGACCCTGTTGGACTTCTTCGGGTCCACTGGGTGTCTTGCAAGCGCAATCCCTGCAAATAATAGATGAAATCAAAAATCAGTTGAGTGATGTGCATACTTACCTATGTCATGATGACATGACCTTGCCGGGGGAAACGGGCACCCTGTAGGACTACAGAGGCCTGTAACCAGAGCTGGAAACCCCAGGGCCCTGTCGGACTTCTCCGGGTCCACTGGGTGTCTTTGTGGGTGCGATTCCTGCAAACAATAGATGACATCAGAAATCAATTGAGTCACGTGCATACTTACCTATGTCACGATGGCATGAACTAGTTAGGGGGGACGGGCACCCTGTAGGACTGACAGAGGCCCGTAACCAGAGCTAGAAACCCCAGGGCCCTGTTGGACTTCTTCGGGTCCACTGGGCGTCTTGTGGGCGCGATCCCTACAAACAATAGATGACGTCAGAAATCAATTGAGCCATGTGCATACTTACCTATGTCATGACGGCACAGACCAACTGATACATCTGCAGGGGGAGATTGGCATTGTGGTCGCTGGGCAGAATGTTGCTAAATAGCAACGTCATCCATATCCATGTAAGAGTGGTCATGTTGGTGCGCATGATCCGCACTTGTCTTTTTGCAACGGCACGGGTGAAATCTTGCCCCGGTATGCATGGTAGATGAGTGATAGCCTCCCTCTCTGGATGTGCTCACACAGTTGGTCGCCTTCCAATATCAGGGGGTGGCCCAGGAACTGATAAAAGTAAACTACTGGCCCCTTAACCGGGAGCGCAAGTCTCGGTGAAGCATCTAAGGGCAAAGGACCTTATATTCACTTAAGGTGTGGATATGGAGCACACTGAAAATGAGGACGCGTAGCCCTCTAAAGGCGAGGGCGTGCAACCCTCTGCAGGCGAGGATGTGCAGTCCTCTGATGGCGAGGACATATAGTCCTCTAAAGGTGATAGGTACTAGTACCCAAGGGTCCACCTTTATGAGAAAGCAAGAGATCGACTCATCGAGATGGCCGGTCATTCAAAAAGATTGGACACGAGATGTAGGAAATCTATGCAGTTAACATGATTTTTATTGATGCAGACGCATGCAACCTTGGTCGTGAAATTTGGTAATGCTGACCTCATATGACACAATGCAATGCAATGGAAAGTTGTACAATGTTCATGACATTCTTTCCCTATTTTGTGATTTTGATTTTGATTTAATTTTTTTTGGAAAACACTGATTGGCTGTCCTTTTGAAAAAGGTGATAATTCATGCAACCTTATCCTATCTTTTGCAAATCTCTTTGGGAACTCCCTTAGAGTGTATGTTCTGTTTGATTTAGTCACTTGACCATTTTGGAGTGACAGCAATGGAGCCGTTTGACGTTTAATCAATCTATTGAAATTCCAGGGTTTGTCTCCCCCCCCCCTTTTTTTCTTGTTTAAAAACATCGACGGGTGAGAACTTTTGATCTGCCCCTATGTTCACTTGAGGCTCATGCACGATGCCCCTCATTGCCCCAGTGTAAGGCTTTGAGGTACCAATTGTTATCTTTCGTCATGACCTTGTAGCTGGGAACCTATTGGGTGAAAACTTCTAATCTGCCCCTAGGTTCGCTTGAGGTTTTTGCATGGTGCCTTTCGTTGCCCCAATGTAGGGCTTAGAGGTACCAATTGTTGTCTTGTTTTCACAACCTCGTAGTGAGGAAGAATGAAAGAAGCAGTTGATTCTTGCAAAAAGAATTTTCCAAGGACGAGAAATAGTTTAAGGATTTTTCAGTTGATGGATTAAGTCAAATGACTCCTATGTAGAAGCAAGATGTTTTAATGTCTTGATGATGCTAAAGGATCAAGTGCTTCTAAGTTTTATTCAAGACAAGAATCCAAGAAAATCAAGATATATCATCAAGTTGATCTCTAGAATCTTAGGAAGAAGTTTCCAAATTGAAAAAACAAAATATTTGACCAAAGAATTCTATCATTTCAAATTGAGATTTGTTCTTTGGTAATCGATTACCAGCAGCTGAAAATGTTTATAACAGTCACTAGAAATTTGAATTCAAAATTTATAACGTGTAATTGATTACACTTGGATGGTAATTGATTACCAGCAGTTTATTGAACATTTTAATTCAAATTTTTAAAACCTGTAATCGATTACACAAGTCATGTAATCGATTACCAGAGGGGATTTTCAGAAAATAATTTCCAAGAGTCACATCTATTCAAATGTTTTATGAATGGCCATCAAAGGTGACTTGGAAACACGAATTTAAAGGGATTTTTCATTGCCCAAAAAGTTTTATCCTCTCAAAAGATTTAAGAGTTTTTCTGAACTGAACTGTCTTATCCTCTCAAAAAGATTCCTTGGTCAACCACTTGCATATTCAATAAGGAATTTTGATTGATCTTCATTGTACAATCCATCTCTTTTAAGAGAGATCTCTTCTTCTCTTCTTCTTATTTCTGAAAAGGGATTAAGAGACCGCGGGTCTCTAGTTGTAGAGGATTCCTGAACACAAGGGAAGGGTTGTCCCTGTGTGGTTCAGACTTTGTAAAAGGAATTTTACAAAGAGAATGGAAAATCTCAAGTGGGTTGCTTGAGGACTGGACGCAGGCATGGGAAGTGGCCGAACCATTATAAATCAAGTTTGCATTCCTCTCTTCCCTTAAACTTCTTTTATTTATTGCTATTTATCTTTTGCTTTAAAGAAGTTTATTTTGAATTGTCTTTTGAGTAATTCATGTTAAGGGTGTATTGTTAATCCGAAAAGAGAGAGTGAAAGTTTAATTGGGGAATAGTCTTCGTATCTTAATCAACCCCCCCTTCTTAAGATAACTGAGGCCATTTGTCCAACATCCTATTCTTGATAACTCACTTCTCTCTAAAAAGACAAACTTTCCAGAATGATAAAATGAGGTCACATGAACGTCTTGAAAACACAGTCAATCAAATGCTCCTTTTTTTTTAACCCTTTTTTTTATTTTTATTTTGAAACTTATTTGTTTTGAACTTTACTTGTTGTTTTACGGCAGCCCCACCAACGTGCAAGACGAGTAATCTCTGATTGAATGGTCTTGGAAGTCCAAACTCAGGAGCACAGGTCGCTTGAGCAAATAGACCAATGGCTTGCACCCAATTCCGGTGAAAGTTGAAAATCCTGATGAGTCATTAGAGACATCTAACAACAGCTTTCAAAATTTCCCCATGTGTGGCATCTCTTGTCAATGTCAGGATTTACATGCGATTCTCCTCAAATTTCAGCCAGCCCGCATCAATTAGACCTTGCACCTTACGCTTTAGGCCCCTACAATGCTCAATGTAATGCCCCGGGGCTTCTCCATGACAAGCACACGTTGCGTTCGAGTCATATTCTCGGAGAAATGGAGGTTGATGAACCTTGGTTGGGGTTATGGCTACCATTGAATTATCAAGTAGATATGGGAGCAAGTCAGCATAGGACACCGAAATTGGGGTGAATTCTACAGGCTTTCTCGCTGCAAAATTCATTTCTTGGTTGGTGTTTTTGGATTATGCTAAAGGTGATGTTCGTCATTGGAAGTGCGGTAGACAGACTTTGTGGTTATTTTAGGGATGGCCTTTGTGGATAACTGGGCGGTGGGTAAGGAGAAGGTTGGTTATTGGCTGAGTAATGACATTGTTGGGTTGGTGGGAAACTTGGCTGTATAGGAATGGCAGTCACAGCATGGGCTTCTCCCTCATTCTCACCCTCTTCATTTTCCCTAGTTTTTTTTGGCATTTATCAAAGCATGATGATCAGATTTGCCTCTTTTTAGACCCACTTTGATCCTTTCGTCGGTGAAGACCATATCATCAAAGCTTAAAGGTGTGTAGCCCACCATCTTTTCATAGTAGAATACTGGTAATGTGTCTACTATTATTGTCATCATTTGTTTTTCCATCATTGAGGTGCCACTTGAGCTGCCAGGTCTCTCCACCTTTGGGCGTATTCTTTTGAAGGATTCGTGCCCCCTTTTTGCACATGTTTTGTAGTTGCATCCTATCCGAAGCCATTATACTGACACTGCCTAACGAAGGCAACCATTAGGTCCTTCCAAGAATGGACTCGGGAAGGTTCCAAGTTAGTGTACCAAGTAACAGCTACCCCAGTAAGACTTTCTTGGAAGGAATGTATCAACAATTCCTCATCTTTTGCATATGCCCCCATCTTCCAATAATACATCTTTAGATGGTTCTCGGGGCAAGTAGTCCCCTTGTACTTGTCAAAGTCCAGCACCTTGAACTTGGGAGGGGTGATGATATTGGGTACTAGGAACAACTCTTCTAGGTTAGCAAAGGCATAATCTTCACCTCCTTCAATGACCCTGAGCCTTTCCTCTAGATGATCCAACTTTCCCATTTCTTCCATAGCATGAGGGTTTTCACTTGTTGTGGAATGCAAGAGGTGTAGTTGGGGATGATACTAAGGGCCCTCCAAAGGGTTTTGTAGGGGTACACCAACAACTGCTTGCCCTTCAGTGGCATATCCGAGTCAAGGCCCGAAGTCGGCTTGATTGTGGTGGGGAATTTCATGTGTCTCCCCCATGGGTTTAGAGACATGTATATGATGAGGTTGTCGGCTCTCAATGAGCATTTATTGACATCCTCATTAGGAGTGTACGCCACATTGGGTGGTGTATAGTTGGGAGGCAAGCCATGTGGCGGGAAGGCATGCTCGTTTTGAATTTGCACGTCATGGGGTCATCCGTACTTCCTAAATCTTTGCCTACCATATCTGAGGTTGGATGATTCATTGGTTGAGATCAGATGGGGGCATCGGGTTCACCTTAGCAACAGTGCTGGTAGCTACAACTGCAACCGCACTGGCTTCCATTATCTTCTTCATGATCATCTTGGCCTCCATCATCATGGCCATTTGTTCTTTCATGGCCTCCATGTCGGCCTTCATCTTCTCTTGTACCTCCTCTACTTCACCCATTACTCTAGCTCTAGCACAGGTTCAGTGAGGGCACCGTAAAGCATTTTTTTTATTATAACAATGATTAAGTTCTCTTTTTTTTTAAGGAAAGAATGCAATGAACAATGCAACCAATGAAAAGCACGGATGTATGCGAATGATGCACAGTTGAAGTATTATGAATTTTTACGCAGGACATTAATTTAGATTTTCAACATGGTCCATGACATCTTTGTCAAGGTGAAGCTGGAAGTAACAAGGATATCAACAATCTTAAACGTGTTTGGCAGTAGACGAAGCAATGATGTAACACGATCCATCTTTTGCCCCAATTTTGCAAGATGGTTACTTCCTTACTTTAACTTGACTCGATGAACCTTTTCGTAAAAGCACGAGCTTGGTTCAACCCCATAACCCAGGGAATGGAAATTTTGATCGCCAATACTTCAACAACATTTCATAGGGATGAAAGACTCGGGAATACGCATGATATGCATGGAAAATGTAATTATGAGATTGAGATGCCCGAAGAAACACCCTTTCTTAGTTAACCATGCATTAGGTACCATGTTCAATCATTTTGTTTTTAAGTGAAATGGGTTTATGATCCCAACATGGTTGACTCATGGTACCGAATATATGCAACTAAGAATGCAGTGTGAATTTTCGTGCTTTCTTTTTTGTTTTTGTCTTGCAGAGGAAAACGCAAGGGTCACGCATGAGCAAACATGAAAACAATTGGTATGCAATTGGTAGATCAAAAAGTTTATTGAACGCATATGCATGGTGATGCAATGACCCATGCAAAATGTGAGGTTGGAATATGATAACAGACAAATGCAGGAACGATATGTTCATTATGATGCCATGAAGAGATGCTTATGCGATGCATGATATGAATGCATTTATGGACACGAGAGCCCGGAAAATCATCTCTCTTACTTGCGCATTTGGGGGCGCAGTGCCCCATGTGTGCAGTTAAGAAGACGATATGGATCTTCTGACTTCCCACGACAAAAGATGAGACCCACATACAACGCATGTGTGACGACATGATGCAGATGCGCAAAAGCACAACAGGGGGATTTACACAGCATGGCAATATCCTCAAATAATCATACAACAAAGGCGTACATGACCTTTAGGTTATATGCATGACAGTGTTTAAAATGGCACGCAGCATGTTTGCTCTGTGCCCCTATTTTAGGGACCTATAGGATAATATCTAGGGGTCTCTAATAACTACTCCCAATGATTCATAGCTCACACGGCTGTTTTCTAGAGGTATCATCACTCAAGATAATAATATTGTGGCGGTATGGAATACCAACGACAACATATTATAAAGAGAGAAAGCTCTAGACGAGGTTTCACTATTATCAAGCAAGTCGGAGACCTAGCATGATCATAGATTCACCTCCACTCCTTAGATTCCCATGAACCCGGGTATAGGGCCCATTTTTTACTCAAACCCGTGGGTGCTTAGAATGCAGTGTAAAGAATGTGAAATAGACAACAGTTAATTACATTTTACACAGTTTAACAAATGCACACACAAAGTTTCACAATTCCACAATTCCTTAAAATAGGCCTAACTCACAAAAAAAGTCCCCAGTGGAGTCGTCAACTGTCGCAACATGCCCTTTTGCGGGTGAGCGAGGCGAGGCTCACGGGTGCGCTTTCCAAAGGAGGAAAGATGCGCGGAGTCGCCACCAACGTTTATTTGTGGAAAACGTCAGAAAAACCAAAGGAAACCGGTCAAAATGAAAATCCTAAGTTCGGGAGTTGTATTTACGTTTGAGGAAGGTATTAGCACCTCTCACGTTTGTCTCAAAGGACAACAGCCTATTTTTAGAATTGGGAAATTGTGTTATTTTACCTTTTATTTCTTTTTATTTTTTGAGGTCGACAAAAGCGGAGCTTTTGCTCCTACGTACCCTCCATCGAAGAGGAAATCAGACCTACGTAGTTCTTTAATAAGCGTGAATCAAGCGATTTTTTTTACTTGAAAGGTGATCATTTTAAGGCGTTGGACCTTAAAAATGATCCATTTACTTGATAAGGAAAAAAACTGAAATGATAAACTTTCAAACCCTTTTTAGTGACTTTTTTTGTGGACGAGCTTGACTAGGCGAGTTGGTTTTAGCCTTAGTTTCACTTTAGTTATTAGTCAATTCGATTAAGAATGAAAAAATCCCAAAGAGAAAAACGTCCGATTTGATTTTTTCGCTTCATTTTACTAAAAGGTATTTTTTATTATTATATTATTATTTTACCTCTTTTTTGATTTCCAACGTGGTTACGGCATGACCGAACGGTCGGAATTCATTTTAACAGAAATTAATGGATATTACAAATCAAACGATCGATGGAAATTTATTTTATTTTTTGATTAGGCGAGAAATGACTTAAATAAATGACTGAAGCACGTCAAAAGGGGGTACGGAAAGTAAATGAAAACGAGAATAAAAGTACACAAAACAAATGGGGACCTCCGCGGGTACATAGAATGAATTGAAAAGCTCGATTTGGAAACTTATCCGTTAAAGAACGAAGAACGGATGAAGAACGTTGAATAACGGAGGAAAACCTTCACGAATTTGCTTATGGAAACATCTCGGAAGCGTTACGGAAGGCCCAATTCAAAATTTCGAAATTGCTATTTGCACCCCCCCCCCAATTTTGATGAGTTCACCCCTCTTCTTCCGTAATTTACGGAAAAGTTACAGAAGCCTTACGGAAGCATATAGGACTTGATTTTCTTCTTCTTTCTCTTCCCTCTTACCCGTATTAAGTGAAATATGCTTATTTAGGGTTATGGGAATTTTACGCAAGCATTACGAGTGTCCAGGAAGCCCCGGAATCCCATTTTTTAACAAAACGGGGGAGGTGGTTGCCACCTAGCTCGCCCAGGCAAGCTAGATTGCTTCCACCTTAAGCAAGAAATTGCCCAGAATTCCCTAGAGAGGCCCAGATTTGAAAATTACTATTTGCACTCCCCATTTTACTAAATACACCCCCCTTTGCCCTTTTTTGGCAATTCTTTTTCCGTAACGTTACGAAACTTTACGAATTTCGTAACGATACTTATTTTCTTTCCGTAAGGTTACGAATCCTTACGGATCATGTATTTACTCTTTTTTATCTTTCGAAGAAGTTACGGAAACTCACGGATTGCGCAACAACACCTCCTTTTGGTTTCCGCCACATTACGGAATTTCACAGATCGTGTAACCCTGCTCCCCTTTGATTTTCGGCGTGTCTCGAGACTTAAATATCGTGCAACAAAGGGTGCCAAGTATCTTGAAGCGGCCAATCAAAGGTTGCATATCATCAAGTAATAATCCTCGGACGAAATTAGGGTATGACAAGTTTGATTTGGAGATCCATGATCGGAGTGGTGCACAGAACCTCGTGGCCAACCACCTGAGTAGGATTGAGCGTGCGTTTGAGGACTCACTCATTCGGGATAATTTTCCAGATGACCATTTGTACATTCTGTATAGTATTTTTGATTCCTTCCCCACTCCTTGGTTTGCTAATATTGTGAATTATTTGGTTGCTTCTGTTTTTCCTCCTTTAGCATTTAAAGCTCAAAATGATAAATTAAGAGCGATGCTAAGCATTATATTTGGGATGACCCCTATTTGTGGAAGTTGTGCAGTGACCAGGTTATTAAGAGATGCATTCCAGACCATGAGATTGACTTAGTCCTGCAATTTTGTCATTCTTTTGCACCAGGTGGTCATCTTGGCATACAGAGGATAGCTCGCAAGTTGCTTGACTACGGTTTCTATTGGCCAACCATCTTCAAGGATGCGTGGAGAATCTGTAGCACTTGTGAGCCTTGTCAGAGAGCAGGCGGCTCATTTTCATGGAGACAGCAAATGCCTCAACAACCCATGTTGTTCTGTGAGGTGTTTGATGTCTGGGGTATAGACTTTATGGGGCCTTTCCCTGTCTCTTTGGGTTTTGTTGATATTATCCTTGCTGTTGATTATGTTTCAAAATGGGTGGAAGCCAAACCCACCAAAACTAACGACGCTAAGGTTATTGTGGATTTTGTTAGATCTAATCTGTTTTGCAGGTTTGGAGTCCCTAGAGCCATCGTTAGTGATCAAGGAACCCATTTTGTAACAGGTCCATGTATGCCTTGATAAAAAAGTATGGGGTCATGCATAGAATTTCCACACCTTACCACCCCCAAACTAATGGGGAGGCTGAGATTTCAAACAGGGAGATAAAAAGGATCTTGGAGAAGATTGTGCAGCCGAACAGAAAGGATTGGAGCACCAGGCTGGATGATGCTCTTTGGGCGCATAGGACTGCCTACAAAGCACCCATAGGAATGTCTCCTTATCGGGTTGTCTTTGGCAAGGCATGTCATCTTCTTGTAGAGATAGAGCACAAAGCCTATTGGGCTATAAAGACCTGCAACTTCTCTATTGATAAGGCTGGAGAGGAAAGGAAGTTGCAACTAAGTGAGCTAGATGAGATCCGTTTAGAAGCTTATGAGAATTCCAAAATTCTACAAGGAGAAGACCAAGAAGTTCCATGACAGCTTGATAGCTAAGAAGGACTTTGTGGTTGGACAGAAAGTTTTATTGTATAACTCTAGGCTCAAACTCTTGAGTGGTAAGTTGAGGTCAAAGTGGACTGGTCCTTTTTTCGTGACTAATGTTTTTCCTTATGGTACAATTGAGATCAAAAGTGAATCCACAGATAAAAGCTTCAAGGTCAATGGACACCGGCTGAAACCATTCCTCACAAACCCCTCCTTGGTGGATGTAGTGGTGGAGGAGACCTCCTTACTTCACCCTACTTCTCTTCCGCCATGACTTAAGGAGTTTTCTTTTTCTATCTCCTTCTTTACTTTTATTGCACTTGTCCAAATTTATTGATTGTTTTGATTGCTCTTGATCTTATGATTGTGCTACATTGAGGACAATGTGTTGTTTAAGTGTGGAGGGGAGATTGTTCTTTATTTGGGGTTTTCTAGGTTAATTTTGTTGGGTTTTCTAGTTTAATTTTGTTAGGTTTTCTAGGTTAATTTTGTTATTTTAGTTTTATGTTTTGTGTACAACATTGCATGTTTCTCTTTGAATTTTGGGTTATGTACAAGTAATGGGTAATTGTTTTTGAAATAGGAGATTCTTGGCATTTTGTGAATTGAAATCCTTGTTTTTTTGTACATGTCAAGTTAGTTTTGAAAGTTCGAATTGAAAGTGATAGATTTACCCTTGGTGAGAATTTGAGCCATGATCATCTATTTTATTCGGTGTGTTTTGCCCCATTGATTGCTTGCACAATAGCCTTGGCTTGACTCTTGTTGATACTTCTTGCTTCACATGCATGTTGGGAGATGATTTAGGAATTTTGTTCTTATAAGCCTCTAGCCAAATGAGCCCACCTTGAATTAATTCCTTTGATAGCCCCTTTCAGCCTATGTTCCCTTTTCTTTGTTTTGAAGCTCATTACAAGCCTTAAGTGAAAAACCATGATCTCACCCTACCCTTAAGGAATTTTGGAGCTTTGGAATTGTTTTGGGAATAAGTGTGGGGGGGGGGGGGGGGGTATGTTTCATTGGATGATATGTTTTTGTTGGCCATGCTTGATGATGTATTTTGGCCATGCTTGATGTATATACATATATTTCCTAATTGTTGCTTTATTGTTCAATTATTCAAAATGCTTTCAAATGCTACTGCTATTGTTCACGTTCAAAAAAAATGAAAAAAAAGAAAGAAAAAACACGAAAAAAAAAACAAAACAGAAAAAGAATGAAGTTGAATAAATGAGGTCTTGGCTTGAAGACTTGGATTGGTTTGAGGACTTGGTTGACTTTTTTTTTTAGGTTTACTCTTTATGCTTAATTTTTAATTTTGGTTTTGGGGTTTACTACTTTTACATAGTTTCCCCTTATTCCCCATTGCTCCTCTATTCCTTTAGGTTTTAGCTACTTATCCCATACTTTCCTCTACCTTGTCCTTGGCCTCATTACAACCTTAAAAGACCTTTTGATCCTCATGTGCATGTGTTTGTGGTGTGGTTGTCAACTTTAGAGTCTTGCCAAATCTATGTGGTGTTTGTTTTCATGGGTGCTCTGAGAGTAAACAGTAGCCTAGACACTTGAGAGATAGAGTGCATATCTTGTGAGGCTTTATCACTTTTCATTCTTGAGCTGATTGACTATCTTGCCATGTTTGAGATGCTTGGATGATTTTCATGACTGTCTTGATTCTTTAAGTCTTTACGTGTTGGATGTTTCCCATTCCTTTCATTCCTTGAGATTCATTGAGAAATATGTAATTGTTTTTGTGTTTGTTTCGTTCTCTTTAATGTCTCTGGATTTGTTCCATGCTTTGCTTTTTGATTTTGCCCAGGAGTGCAAAAGGCTAAGTGTGGGGGGATTTGATGTGTCATTATTTTCTCCTACTTCTTAACCCTTTTTTGTCACCATTTTAATTACTGATTAGCCTTAATTGTCAAATTAATTATGCAGTTTTATCATTTGGGCCTACTTGACTAATTTTGTGTTTTAATTTAATTTCAGGAGAATTATAAGCAATTGGGCTTGAATCCAGAATTGGGCTTGGACTTGAAGAGAGCAGACAATTTTATTTTATCAAATCTTATCTTATCCAAATTTTATTTCATCTAGATTTTATTTCATCCAATCTTATCTTATCTTGTCCAGATTTTATTTTATTTCGTTTATGGGCTTGGACTTAAAACAGATTTGTATGCTTTGGGGCTGAGGACCTATATAACAGCACCAGGGTTTTAGTTTAAGAGTTTTTGGAGGAGAGAATAATTTTAGGGTTTTGCAATTCCAGTTTTTACTGTTCATGCACACTGTTCACGTAGCAATAAAATTCATTTTCTGCAATTTCATTTTCTGCTTCAATTTGCAATTTCGTTTTCTGCTTCAATTTGCAATTTCGTTTTCTGCTTCAATCTACAATTTCATTTTCTGCTTCTAATTGCAATTTTGTTTTCTACTGATTAATGGAAGGCTAAGTCTCCAGCTCTGTTTTCTCTTGAGGATCAAGCACAACTCTCTTTGAGGTTTTGTTATTACTATTGAATTCTAATCAGTTTTTCCTCTTCACCAATTGCTCTGTATTTGTTGCTATTAATCCATGCATGCTTAGTGCTTGATTAATTGTCTTTGCACTTAATTGATGTTCATGCTTAATGATCAGTTTCGTTCATGATTAATTGGTGTATGTGTTGCTTAATCACATAATGATGGCCTTATGTTAATTTTCGCTTAGTAATTTAATTTAGGGTTGGATTAAGTGGTTGAACTGATTAGGGATAAATCCTCGTAACCTAGGATAAGAGACTTGCTTGTGAATCAAGGGGGAACAACATGTTTTAATTCTGTTATTTCTTTAATTCGAATTTGCTTGCAGTTTAATTTACAAAAACAAACAAACCCCCCCAATTCATTACTGTTTTATTACTATCTATTATGAACATTTGGTTGACCATTGCTCGTTGGGAGATGACCTAGGATCACTTCCTAGATACTGCATTTTTAATGTTTATTTGATTCGGGTACGGCCTCGATCAGTGTGTCCTCCGGTGTCCTTGCTGAGTATAAGGACCTTGCTGGAAGCCTGAAAATCCTCCTTGAGTATACCCTTGCCTTTGCTGATTCCCCATCAAATGAATTTCTTGAGTGTTTTCTTTAGTGGGGATACATTGGCTTGTCTCATGAGCTTCACCACACATGGTACAACCTGTGACCTGCAAAATAGAAGAATGTGTAGGTTGTCCAATCGATAGTTTAGTTGGCAACTTACCAAGTGTTTCTGTTAGGATCTCAAGTTGCTTAGATAGCAACTTATTCTGTGCCAACAAAGCATCGTGTGATGTTAGCTCCAACAGGCTCTTCTTTGTTGGATGATGGGTTTTGTCCCTCATAATGGCATGATCACTGGCTGACATGTTCTTTATGAGCTCAACTGCTTCTTCTGGGGTTTTCAGCTTTATTTTTCCCCCAGCAGAAGCATCTAGTAATTGCTTGATTTGTGGTCTCATCCCATCTATGAACATATTCAGTTGGATTGGCTCAGAGAATCCATGGGTGGGAGTTCTTCTCAATAAGTCTCTGAATCTCTCCAATGCCTCACTCAAGGATTCATCAGGGAATTGATGAAATGAAGATATTGCTACCTTCCCTTCAGCAGTCTTAGATTCTGGGAAATATTTCTTTAGGAACTTTTCCAGAACTTCTTCCCAGGTTTTAAGACTGTTACCTTTGAATGAGTGGATCCACCTCTTGGCCTCTCCTGCCAACGAAAATGAGAAAAGGTTGAGTCTGATAGCTTCATCTGGTACACCGATAATCTTAACAGTGTTTCAAATCTCAATAAATGTTGCCAAGTGTGCATAGGGATCTTCATTAGGTAATCTTTGAAATAAATTCCCTTGTATCAGATGGATCAAAGAATAGGGGTAGGTGATGTTGTGCGCTTGCACTTCCAGACGTGCAATGCTAGTGAAAAATTGTGGTACCGAGCTACTTGAATAGTCCTCAAGGGTAGTCCTCTGGTCGTGCTCATATGCCATGGTAACAGTTTCAGACAAATGATTAGTGGATTCCCTTGATGATGATGAATCAGAAAAATGGGTCTCTTCCTCAAGAATGGATGCAACTATTCTATCTTGCAACAGTTTCCTTCTCTTCTCAGCCCTGTTCCTTCTCAGTGTAGCTTCAATTTCTAAGTCCAAAGGAACTAAAGTGCCTGTGGGAGATCTATGCATAAACAGTACTAACAGAACAGCGGTTATCCAGTTCAATAAGAGAAGACAAATATAAATTAAAGAACAAGTATACACATAAAAAATCAAAGAATAACAAATAAAGAATAGACACCTAAAAATGAGCAAACTTCCCAAATAAAAAGAAGTTCCCCGGCAACGGCGCCAAAAACTTGTTCGCTTCCGGCAAGTGTACCGGATCGCACAAGTAGTATAAAACGATAAGAACCGAGTATCGAACTCTCGGGGAACTTGTGTTATTTGGCAAGCTATTTCGGTAAATAGGTGTCTGGTATGAAAATATGATTGTGGTTATGAACAGGTATATAAACTATCTATGCAAAAAGAAAGAAAATCACGCAAGAGAAAAGTTGTGTAAAAACAAGTAGAGAACACGTTGGCCTTCCTAATAGGTTCCTGATGATAAAAGGATGTTCTCTATCTAGCAATGCTCACGTATTCCTATGTTGTCTCCTGGACTACTAGACCCCGATTCCTTATGATAGCCTAGCCTAATCCTGATCAAGCCTCATTCGTAGATTCCTCTTGTAAGACTAAACTCAACTAGGACTACATTAAGACACACACAACTAAGTTCTTGTACCCTGATTCCTCGTGACAGTACAACAACTTAGCCCCGTACTATCAAGGACTTTAGAATCAGACCAGTTTCCACTGTTGAATGACCTTAACAAAGCATGCATCTATGTGATCAAGGTAAAGACATACTGGAATGAAAAGCAGATATCACAGAGAACACGCAAAACATCATTACATAGAGAGAAATATATTTACATCAGGTACCTACAGGGAAGATCCAACAGAAGATTTAGCTTTCCATGGTCTGGAATCCTCCTTTACAACACAGAGAAGAACAAGATGAAAGATTGCAAAAGTACAAGTGGTGAGGATGTCTCCTTCACCTCTAGGATCTCACAAACTCATCTCAAGTTCTCATAATGGCTTCCACTTCGAGCTCTCGTCTTTGTAGATCTTCACACAGCAAAATCTCTCAAAACTCTCTGGAACTTGGACCCTTCTCTCTCTAGAACTTCCTAAACATGCAAAATCTTCAAGCCAAGGCCAGACTCTCATGCATGCAAAGGCTTCTTCAAGAAAAATGCCAAACTCCCTCAAAAAAATCTGATCTCAAGCTTAAATAGGTGGGTTGGTCCGTGCTTGCGCGCTTAGCGCAAATCTGGATCGCTTAGCGCACATAAGTGGATTGTGGCTTAGCGCGCTTCTTTAGCTTAGCGAATGAGCTGAAGCAGTGCACTTGATGACTTGGAGCGGTGCGCTCAGCGAACCTGACAGCTCATCCTCTTCTGGATTCTTCCTCGCGCTTAGCCACGGAGTGTCGCGCTTAGCGAATGCTCACTAAGCCAGCGAATTGGCATAGCGAGAAGGTGAAAACAACACTTTTCCCAATTTGCCTAATTCACCTCAAATTGAGTGAAGTTGATTATTAAACACACAAAACAAAAGTATAAATTATCTATTACCTATATTTAAAATAAGTACTTATAATATTATAAAACAACTATAAATTGGAGAAGTTTGATACAATATACACATGTTTTATACATAAAAGTTAGTCGTTTTCACCGACTAACAGGTTATCCGCACCTTTTGTCAGCTAGAGGCAAGCGAGCCCGTTGAGACGCAAAGACTACCATCATCATCTGCACCTTTGTCATCCAGAGACAGCAAGTCTGATGACATGTGGAGATAGCTTACGGTTATCCGCAAATTTTGTCAGCTAAAAGCAAGCGAGCCCGTTGACACGCAGAGACTAATGCCATCATCAGCGCCTTTGTCATCCAGAGACGGCGAGTCCGATGACATGCGGAGATACCTTATGGTTATCCGATCCTTTTGTCAGCTAGAGGCAAGCGAGCCTGTTGACACGCAGAGACTAACGTCATCATCTGCACCTTTGTCATCCAGAGACGGCGAGTCCGATGACATGCAGAGATACCTTATGGTTATCTACACCTTTTGTCAGCTAAAGGCAAGCAAGCCCGTTGACACGCAGAGACTATCATCGTCATGTACACCATTGTCATCCAGAGACGACGAGTTCGATGACATACGGACACACCTTATGGTTATCCGCACCTTTTGTCAACTAGAGGCCAGCGAGCCCGTTGACATGCAGATACTAACGTCGTCATCTGCACCTTTGTCATCCAGAGACAACGAGTCCGATGACACGTGGACACACCTTATGGTTATCTGCACCTTTTGTTAGCTAGAGGCAAGCGAGCCCATTGACACGGAGAGACTAACATCGTCATCTGCACCTTTGTCATCCAGAGACGACGAGTCCGATGACATGCGGAGATATCTTATGGTTATCCACACCTTTTGTCAGCTAGAGGCAAGCGAGCCCATTGACACGCAGAGATTAACGTCGTCATCTGCACCTTTGTCATCTAGAGACAGCGAGTCTGATGACATGCGGAGATACCTTATGGTTATCTGCACCTTTTGTCAGCTAGAGGCAAGCGAGCCCGTTGACACGTAGAGACTAACGTCGTCATCTGCACCTTTGTCATCCAGAGATGGCGAGTTTGATGACATGTGGAGATACCTTATGTTTATCCGCACCTTTTGACAGCTAGAGGCAAGCGAGCCCGTTGACACGTAGAGACTAACATCGTCATCTGCACCTTTGTCATCGAGAGACGGCAAGTCCGATGACATGCGGAGATACCTTATAGTTATCCGTACCTTTTGTCAGCTAGAGGCAAGCGAGCCCGTTGACACGTAGAGATTAACGTCGTCATCTGCACCTTTGTCATCCAGAGACAGCAAGTCCGATGACATGCGGAGATACCTTATGGTTATCCTCACCTTTTGTCAGCTTGAGGCAAGCGAGCCTGTTGACACGTTGGTGGAAGCTCCATTGGAGCTTGTAGGCCTAGGATCTTCTTCATCAATGGATTCCTTTGCTTCTTGGAAGATAAATGGCAGCGGAATGGAGAAGGAAGAGAGAGAGGAGAAGCCACTTCAAGGAGAAGATGAGTCTAGAAGAAGCTCACCACCATAGGAGGCCATGGTTAAGAGCTTGGAGGAAGAAGGAGATGAATGAAGGGAGAGGGAGAGAAGAGCACGAAATTTTGTGCTAAAAAAAAGCTCTGAAATCTGAAGTTAATATTCAAATGATCAAAGTTCAAAAAAAATGCACACACATGACCTCTATTTATAGCCTAAGTGTCACACAAAATTGGAGGGAAATTCAAATTTCACTTGAATTTGAAATTGAATTTGTGGAGCCAAACTTTGGAGCCAAAATTTCACTAATTATGATTAGTGAATTTTAGTTATGGTTCAGCCCACTAATCCAAGATCAATTCCAAGATTCTCCACTAAGTGTGCTTAGGTGTCATGAGGCATGAAAAGCATGAAGGACATGCACAAAGTGTGACTATATGATGTGGCAATGGGGTGTAGTAAGCAAATGCTCACCTCCCCCTCTAAAATTTAATTGGATTGCGCTTCTACCAATTCAATTAAATTTATTTCCAACCACACACATCAAATATCCATTTAGTGCATGTGAAATTACAAAACTACCCCTAATACAAAAACTAGTCTAGGTGCCCAAAAATACAAGGGCTGAAAAATCCTATATTTCAAGGGTACCCTACCTACAATATGGAGCCCTAAATACAAGGACCAAATATAATGACATCCTAGTCTAATATGTACCAAGATAATTGGACCCAACCTTGGCCCATGGGCTCAGAAATCTACCCTAAGGTTCATGAGAACCCTAGGGCCTTCTTCAGCAGCTCTAGCCCAATCTTCTTGGAGCCTCTTGCTCATGGTTCTAGTGATTGGTCCCTTCCTAGGGAGGATTGCATTACACGTAGAGACTAACATCGTCATCTGCACCTTTGTCATCCAGAGACGGCGAGTCTGATGACATGCGGAGATACCTTATGTTTATGCGCACCTTTTGTCAGCTAGAGGCAAGCGAGTCCGTTGACACGAAGAGGCTAACATCGTCATTTGCACATTTGTCATCTAGAGACGACGAGTCTGATGACACGTGGACACACCTTATGGTTATTCGCAGCTTTTGTCAACTAGAGGCAAGCGAGCCCGTTGACACGCAGTGACCAATATGGTCATCTGCACCCTTCCTAGAGAAGTCAGCGTCTTCCGGCCGAGACCACGAAAAAGCCTCAATTCTGCTATCGTGACTCGAGGGTCCGATAGCATCTGGAGATACCTCATGGTTATCCGCACCTTCGTCATCTAGAGATGAAAAGTCCGATGACGCACGGAGACAACATATGGTCGCCCGCACCTTTCCTATCCGAAGACTATCGAAGTCCCTTTTATCATCCAAAGACGAACAAGTCCGATGATATCGGGATGATGATGGTCATCCATTCCTAATCATTTTGAAGATTTTTGTAGATTTTACCTTTGTCATCCAGAGACGTTCAAGTCTGATGACGCACAAGAGTCGTCTCTGCTAACCAGAGATGATCAAGTCAGGTAGCATGCGGAGACACCTAAGGATTATCCGTACACACATTTATGCTACCCTGACCTATGAGAAGTCAGGTAGCATGCGAAGACGCCCTACACGGTAATCTGCACACATTTCGAAGACAAAAATGTCTTCAGTCATTGCATGCCTTCAAAGGCGACAATGACCCTCATTTACATTTCGAAGACAACAATGTCTTCAGTCATTGCATGCCTTCAAAGGCAACAATGTCCTCATCTACATTTCGAAGACGACAATGTCTTCAGTCATTGCATGCCTTCAAAAGACAACAATGTGTTCGTTTCCATTTCAAAGACAACAACGTCTTCACCTCAAAAACTTCAATATCTTTTTCCCCTGTGCTTCGTAGGACTCGACGCCCTTTGTTTGTACGCTTTAAAAAAAATAAAGAGTGAAAATGAAAATGAAAATCAATTAAACGAGAAAAGAAGGAATTTCAATGTCTTCATGCCTTCACGGGTTTTGCTGCTTGGATTTGCGTTAGTGGCCGGTCGGGTAAAGATT
Source organism: Glycine max (assembly GCF_000004515.6). Taxonomy (NCBI): domain Eukaryota; kingdom Viridiplantae; phylum Streptophyta; class Magnoliopsida; order Fabales; family Fabaceae; genus Glycine; species Glycine max. The sequence goes on along the minus strand of NC_038252.2, from coordinate 18,227,832 downwards.
CAGCGCGAACGAAATTAGTGTCTTATCTTTACTTCCTTTTTATCTCCAATAAAAGATAAGTAAAGAGGGGCAACTGTCATACCCTAATTTCATCCGGGGACCATTGTTTGTCAGCATGCGACTTTCGTTTGACCACTTCAAAATGTTTAACACCAATCGTCGTGGAATCCGTAAATTTCCTAGATGTTTCGGAGAGAAACCGGCCAAGAACACAAAAATGGGAGTGTATTTTGGGGGGTGTGTAAATATACTGTTACACCCTAATTTCATCTATGGACCGTTGTTGATCGCTTCAGAAGGTTTAACACCCATCGTCGTGGAATCCATAAAGTTTTGTGAGGTTTCTGAAGGAAAACAGCTAAAAAACACAAAAAATGAGGGGTGAACTTATCAATATGGGGGTGTAAATAGAAATTTTCAAATCTGGCCCGTCTAGAGGATTCTGGACCTTTTCTTTCTTCCTAGCTAAGCAACCAGCTCGCCTGGACGAGCTGGGCAGCAAGCACCTCCCTCCTTTTGTTGAAAAATGGCTTTCGGGGCTTCCATAATGCTTCCATAAAATTCTTGTAACCCTAAATGAGCATATTTCACTTAAGATGGGTGATAAGGAAGAGAGAAAAAAAGAAAATAAAGTCCTATATGCTTCCGTAAGGCTTCCATAACTTTTCCGTAAATTACGAAAAAGGGGGTGAACTTATCGAGATGGGGGTGCAAATAGCAATTTTCAAATTTTTGAATCTGGGCCCTTCCAGAACATTTTGGAAGCTGGGTTGCTTAAGGAGGAAGCAGCCTAGCTCGCCTGGGCGAGTTGGGCGGCAACCTCCTCCCCCTTTTCCTATAAATAGGCGAATGGGGGTTGTTCCAATGAGTGCCTCCCTTGGCTATGTATTTCATCCGTTTTGGGTGAAAAACATGTTTTTCATGAAGAAAATCCAAGCCGAGGTGCTTCCGTAACGCTTTCGAAACGTTTCCGTGAGTAATTTCATGAAGATTTTCCGTCGTTCTTCACCGTTCTTCGTTCTTCAACCGGTAAGTTTTTGAATCCAAGACTTTCAATTCATTTCTTGTTTTGTTGGCTTTCATCTTCATTTCGTTCACTTTCGGTTTTCTTTTCTTTCGTTTTTAACGAGCTTTAACCAATCATTTAAGCCGTTATCTCACCTAATAAATGATAAAATGAATTTCAACCGATCATTTGCGTTGTAATCTCGTTTAATCATTGTTAAAGCAAAATCTAACCGATCGTTCACACTGTAACCACGATCAAACCAAAAAAAGGAAAAATAATAATAAAATAATCAAAATATCTTGAAAAAATAATAATAAAATAATCAAAATATCATTGAATAAAATAATAAAAAAAATCAATCAGACATTTTTCTTTGGAAGTTTCCTTGAATGAATTGACTAATAACCAAAGTGAAACTTAGGCTAAAATCAACTCACAAATCAAGCTTTGTCCGCAAAAATCACTAAAAACCATTTTAAGGTCCAACGCCTTAAACGGTCATCTTTGCTTTTATCGGTTAACATGGACTGTTCAAAAGCATAAAATCAACATGTAGCTTTACCGCTTTTGGCAAGAACTACGTAGGTCTGATTTCCTCATCACAATTGAGGATACGTAGGAGCAAAAGCCCCGCTTTTGTCGACCACCCCAAGAGATCGTTAATGTTTCTCTCCTTTCACACCCCAAGAGATTGTTAATAGTCTAACGCCTTAACGCTTCTCTCCTTTCCTAAACCAAGAGATCGTTAATGGTCCAATGCCTTAACGTTTCTCTCCTTTCAAAAACAAAGAGATCGTTAATGGTCCAATGCCTTGACATTTCTCTCCTTTCAAAAGAATCAAAAGATCATTTAATGGTCCAATTCCTTAAACGACTTTTGTTCGGTTAAAATATATCTTGCGAAAAAAAAGATAAAAACAACTTAACCAATGTTTAGTTCTACAAGAACTACGTAGGTCTGATTTCCTCATCACAATTGAGGATACGTAGGAGCGAGGAAAACACCATTGTCGACCACAAAAAGATAAAAAAAAATACAAAAGACCCATAAAAAACATAAAAACATAAAAAAAGGAAAATAAAACAAATTGAAGTCATATTTGCACACTTGATTAAAGGTTATCGTCCCTTGTGACGGACGCGTGGGGTGCTAATACCTTCCCTATGCGTAAAAACAACTCTCGAACCTTTCACAATTAAAGTTCGTAGACCACACCTTTCTGGTTTTTCCGATGTTTTCCTCAAATAAATGTTGGTGGCAACTTCGTGCGTCTTCCTCCCTTGGAAGACACACCCATGAGCCCTCACGTCGCCCTCCCGCCAAAGGGTAGGTTATGACAGAGGGGATGTGCCTCTTCCTAAGGGAACTGTTCAAGTCATTCCAATACTCTACTGGATGATCCCCATGAATCCTTATTTCCCTAACAAGGGAAGTCCACCAATAGAGGGCATATCCTTGGAAGCTAAGGGTAGCCAAAGGAACCTTCCTTTCCTCATTTGTATGATGGCAAGCAAAGAGTTGCTCAATCTTTATTTCGCAATCTAAATAAGCCTCTACATTGTCCTTCCCATGGAAGTATGGGAGGTTAATGTTAGCATCTTGAGGCTTTCTTTCGTTTTCTCTTCTATGGGAGTAAGGTCTAGGATGTGACCTATGCCTTCCTCCATAATAGTCACCAAGTTCTTCACTTAGGCTCCTACAGGAGTCATGACTACTATAGGAGGCATGTTTTTTTTTCTTAACTCTTTTAGTATTTTCCTTTTTTCTTCTTCCGTTATTTGTTCCCTCTCATCTTGACTTATTTCTACCATCTCTTTTACTTTTTATTTTCTTTCTAGTTTTTCTTTCCATAACTTGAGGGAACTCAACTCATCTAATATTCTAGATAGAGGGTCCTTATGACTAGTACTCTCACCATTAACACCAGATGAATGATGACTCATGTTGGTTCCTAAGTGTTGGTTTTTTCTTGTTGGGGGTTTGCAAAAAGGTAAAAGCTAGGGTTCAAAAGAACTCAAGATAAGCGTGATAAGCAAGAAGAAAGTATTATGCAATAACAAGATAAACTAGGTGTGACTAGTAAAGAAAATAATCTATGAAAGTAAGCAAGAAATTAAAGTGCAAGAAATGTAAACTAGGCAGATCCTAAGAGTGTTCGGATGACCACATTTAAGGTTCCCAACAAAACACTCACTATCTTAAGGGAAAATTGCCTAAAATTATTACACACAAATGAAAGTGCGGTAACCTATTGGAGGCTCCCAACACACTTCCAATGAAAGGCCTTTTTGTTACAAAATTTGAAAGCAATGAAGGTAAACGTACAAGTGTCCAACTACAAGTAAATTGCCAATTACAAAATTACAACATAAAAAAAGTCCTGAATTTTGGTGGTTGTTCTCTTTTTGGTGTTTCACTCAATTTGGTGACAAGGAAGCAAAGAGACAAGCAATAACCAAAGACCAAAAGATGAAATGAAAACTAAACCAATAGAGTTTTAACAAGACAAATTTTCAAGGATTATTCAACAAATAAAGTAATGAAAGGCACATAAAAGCAAGCTAGGACTCAAAGAGAAACCTAGAATGGCTCTAGAGTAGAGTAAAAAAAAACTATAAAAAAAACTCAAGAAACCTCTTGTTTTGGCACTTGTTTTTTCACTACTTTTCAATTGAAATTTCAGAACTAAGATTGGTCTAAAATAGGCACTAATTATAGAACAAATTTTGAGCCAAAACAAAGAGCACACTTCCCTTTCACTTTTTTTTTAAATTTTTCCTGGACACTAATTTTCCTGCCAAATAGTATGATTTTTATTATTTTTTCCTTTTATCCAAATCACTTGGTTCATTTTTTCTAATTTTTGTCCAGATTTCTAGAAAATTCAGTAAACATTTCAGCTCAAAATTCGTAGTGACCAATTTCCAATAATTTTTAGAAGTTCGTATGTTCAAGCCGGTATATTGATTGCCTTAGGTTTACTTTCAACTTTCCTATGTATGTTAAACTCACTAGGCTTGTTTACCACAACTTTAAGAGTTCAACATTCACTTAGAATCAAAATTTCAACCAACAATTCAATCACCAAAACTCAAATTCACAATAGACACAATCATAAGGAAACCTAAAAGTTCAAGAAAAGATTCACAATCAAAGACTCTCTAAGAATTATGCATGAACATGTTAAGGACTAATTAACATGCAAGATTTGACTGAAATCAAATAATAGGCAAAAAAAATTCATACACTCATGAAAAAATAGTTAAACAAAGAAACAAGAAAAAAATAAAATTTAGCACAACATACGGAATCTTATGTGACAAGTTTCATGACTAGACATGACTTCTATGACAAGACTACAATAGGTAAATGATGTGTCATCATTTTCTCATATTTCTTAACCATTTTTGTCACCATTTTAATTACTGATTAGCCTTAATTGTCAAATTAATTATGCAATTTTATCATTTGGGCCTACTGGATTAATTGTGTTTTTGATTTAATTTCAGGAGAATTATAGGCAATTGGGCTTGAATCCAGAATTGGGCTTGGACTTGAAGAGAGCAGAATATTTTATTCTACCAAATCTTATCTTATCTAGATTTTATCTCATCTAGATATTATTTCATCTAGATCTTATCTTATCTTATCTAGATTTTATTTTATTTATGGGCTTGGACTTAAAACAGATTTGTAACCTTTGGGGCTAAAAATATATAGCAGCACCAAGGCTCTAGTTGGGGGCTCTCTCTCCTTTTTTTTATTTATGTTTTAGGCTTCTCTTCTTCTTTTAGACACTTTTTCACTTTGGAGAGAAAGAATAAATTTAAGTTTTGCGATTCCAGTTTTTACTATTCACGTAGCAATAAAATTTCATTTGATGTTTCAGTCTGCAATTTTGTTCTCTTCTGATTAATGGAAGGCTAAGTCTCCAGCGTTGTTTTCTCTTGAGGATCAAGCACAACTCTCTTTGAGATTCTATTATTACTATTAAATTATGATCAGTTTTTCCTCTTCACCAATTACTCTGTATTTGTTGCTATTAATCCATGCATGCTTAGTGCTTGATTAATTGTCTCTGCGCTTAATTTACGTTTATGCTTAATGATCATTCATGATTAATTGGTGTATGTGTTGCTTAATCACATAATGAATGCCTTATGTTAAATTTCGCTTAGTAATTTAATTTAGGGTTGGATTAAGTGGTTGAACTGATAAAGGATAAATTCTCGTAACCTAGGATAAGAGACTTGCTTGTGAATCAAGGGGAAGCAACGTGTTTTAATTCTGATAATTTCTAATTCAATTTTACTCGTTGTTTAATTTATAAAGACAAACAACCCCCCCCCCCCAATTCTTTACTGTTTTATTACTATTTGTTATGAACATTTGGTTGACCATTGCTCGTTGGGAGACGACCTAGGATCACTTCCTAGATACTGCATTTTTAATGTTTATTTGATTCGGGTAGCAACGTGTTTTAATTCTGATAATTTCTAATTCAATTTTACTCATTGTTTAATTTATAAAGACAAACAAACCCCCCCCCCCTCAATTCGTTACTGTTTTATTACTATTTGTTCTGAACGTTTGGTTGACCATTGCTTGTTGGGAGACGACCTAGGATCACTTCCTAGATACTGCATTTTTAATGTTTATTTGATTCGGGTACGGCCTCGATCAAATTTGGTGCCGTTGCCAGGGAGCATGGTCCAAAGGTTCATAATAGCTAGTGATTCATGCTTTATGTTTAGTTGTTTTACATTTAATTCTTTTGTTTAGTGTGTTCGTGTTGTATTAGTATGTTGTGTTAGTGCGTTGTTCTGTTTTATTTGATGTTCTGTTTTGCAATTTAGTAGTACCCCTTGTTCAGCGCTTCTCCTGTTTCAGTTTTATGTTGTGCTGTGAATAGTGCTTAGCGACGAAATTAGAGACTGATTCTGTGTTATTGTTCACACAGCATTACATTAGCGACTGAATTAGCGACGGTTGTTGACAATTTAATTGGCAATTTTTGTTTTGATAGTTAGGGTTGTTATTTTTGGCTGAATTTTTGTGTCGTGGGTTCTTTTGACTCATATTTTGTGTGAAAAATACCAGGAATACTTGTTGTGGCTGGATTTGAGAGATTCAAAAAAATTTTGAGAACTTGTGTTTAGCAAAACTTCAAACGGCCATAACTTTTGCTCCTACTGACTTACAACCCTTTGATCCTGAAATAGATAGAACATTTCATAGATTAGTTAGGCATAGTGTGCATCTTATGTATTCTGAGCATTCAGTTATTGGTGAGTATCCTGAGCATTCTGTGGTTGGTAATTTTGAACATCCTGATTTTGAGCATTCTGATTTTGAGCATTTCACTACTAATTTTTATACTGAGAACATGGCTCAACCTCCACCTCGTGAGAGGACTCTTAGGGAAATGGCTGCACTTGATTTCACTTATGAAAGCTTGTGCATTCAATATCCTGATGAGGGTGTTCCATATGTTCTAAAGACTGGACTAATACATTTGCTGCCCAAGTTCCATGGTCTTGCAGGTGAAGATCCTCATAAGCATCTTAAGGAGTTCCATATTGTTCGTTCCACCATGAAGCCCCCTGATGTCCAAGAAGATCATATCTTTCTAAAGGCTTTTCCTCATTCTCTAGAGGGAGTGGCAAAAGATTGGCTATACTACCTTGCTCCCAAGTCTATTTTCAGCTGGGATGACCTTAAGAGGGTGTTCTTGGAGAAATTCTTCCCTGCATCTAGGACCACTGCCATCAGAAAAGACATTTCAAGTATCAAGCAACTTAGTGGAGAAAGCTTGTATGAGTACAGGGAAAGATTCAAGAAATTGTGTGCAAGCTGCCCTCACCACCATATTTCTGAGCAACTTCTTCTTCAATATTTCTATGAGGGACTTAGCAACATGGAGAGGAGTATGATTAATGCTGCCAGTGGTGGAGCCCTTGGTGATATGACCCCTGCTGAAGCTAGGAATTTGATTGAGAAGATGGATTCCAACTCCCAACAATTTAGTGCAAGAAATGTTGTTATTGTTCTTAGAGGAGTCCATGAGGTGGCCACGGATTCATCTTCATCTACTGAAAATAAAAAGCTTGAAGGAAAACTTGATGCCTTGGTCAACCTAGTAACTCAGCTTGCCATGAATTAGAAATCTACACCTGTTGCAAGACTTTGTGGTCTATGTTCTTCTGCAGATCTTTGTCCTACTTTCCAGCAATCTGGAGTCAATGAGCAACCTGAAGCTTATGCTGCAAACATTTATAATAGACCTCCACAGCAGCAAAACCAACAACAGCAAAATACTTATGACCTTTCAAGCAACAGATACAATCCAGGTTGGAGGAATCATCCAAATCTGAGATGGACAAGCCCTCCACAACAATAACAGCATGTCCCTCCTTTTCAGAATGTTGCTGGTCCAAGCAAGCCATATGTTCCTCCTCCAATGCAGCAACAACAACAACAACAACAACAACAGTCACAACAAAGACAACAAGCAACTGAGGCTCCTCCTCAACCTTCCTTAGAAGAGTTAGTGAGGCAAATGACCATCCAGAATATGCAATTTCAGCAAGAGACAAGAGCCTCCATTCAGAGTTTGACAAATCAGATGGGGCTGATGGCTACTCAGATGAACCAAGCTCAGTCCTAAAATTCTAACAAATTTCCTTCACAAACTGTGCGGAATCCGAAAAATATGAGTGCCATCACCTTGCGGTCTGGCAACCAAATTCAAGTGCCTCCCCCAGTAGCAGAACCTGCACCTGAACCTGTCAAGCTTCATTCTACACCAGAAAAAGAGGATGAGATAGTTGCACAAAAGAGAAAGCTTCCTAACAAAAATTTTCATGCAGGTGGACCTTCTTCTAGTAATTCTGACATACCGCAGCCTCCTATCCTTCTCCCATTCCCACCTAGAGCAATTCCAAACAAAAAGTTGGAAGAAGCGGAAAAGGAGATCTTGGAGACCTTCTGGAAAGTAGAGGTGACCATACCTCTTATAGATGCCATTAAGAAGATTCCAAGATATGCCAAGTTTCTAAAGGAGTTATGCACCCATAAAAGGAAGCTCAAAGGCAATGAAAGGATAAGCATGGGCAGAAATGTGTCAGCATTGATAGGTAAATTTGTTCCTCATATTCCTGAGAAATGTAAGGACCCAAGTACTTTCTGTATACCTTGCATTATTAGGAACAGTAAATTTGAGAATGCCATGCTAGATCTAGGAGCATCAGTTAGTGTCATGCCTCTGTCCATTTTCAATTCTTTATCTCTTGGACCTTTGTAATCTACAGATGTGGTGATTCATTTGGCAAATAGAAGTGTGGCTTACCCCGTAGGTTTCATAGAGGAAGTGTTGGTTCGGGTTGGTGAACTTATTTTTCCTATTGATTTTTATGTTCTTAATATGGAAGAGGAATTTTCCCATGGTTCAGTTCCAATTATTTTAGGCAGGCCATTTATGAAAACAACCCGAACCAAGATAGATGTTTATGCTGCCACATTGTCTATGGAATTTAGTGATATTGTTGTTCATTTTAACATTCTTGTTGCCATGAAACATCCATCTGAGGATCATTCTATTTTTCGTGCTGAGATAATTGATCAAATTGTTGATGATTATATGTTTGATTTTGATTATGTTCTTCATGGTAGGAAACATCCATTTTTATCTGATCTGCATACTTGTCATTCCTTATGCATTGAATTTGAATCTGAGTTTGAATTTGATCCTATATCTGATTTTTATGCTGAGAGTGAATTTGAATTTGAGTCTGGTTCTAATTTTATGGGTGTTGTGCCTCTTGATGTTGATTTTTTAGAGTCAGAATGCACTAACCATGTTGCAGGAAGTACATCCACTTCTGACTTGCTTTATGAGGTACAGGCTGAGGAACCTTCTTCTTTTCCTAACATGGTTCCTCCCACTGTTCAACCACCACCCACACCAGAGTTGAAGCCCTTACCAGTAAACCTAAAGTATGCTTACTTGGAGGACAAGAAAAATTTTCCAGTGATCATATCTGCCTCCCTTAATGCTGAGCAAGAGGAGAAGCTATTGCTAGTGCTCAAGAAGCATAAGAAAGCCATTGGATGGACTTTAGCAGGCATTCCTGGTATTAGCCCATCTACCTGCATGCATAGGATACTTTTCTAGGATGGAGCTAAGCCAGTGAGGCAGCCACAGCGGTGACTCAACCCTGTCATTCTAGATGTGGTGAAAAAGGAAGTGACCAAGCTCTTACAAGCTGGAATCATCTACCCCATTTCTGACAGCCAGTGGGTGAGTCCAGTCCAAGTGGTTCCAAAGAAGACAGGCCTCACAGTGATCAAGAATGAGAGGGATGAGCTTATCCCCACAAGAGTGCAGAACAGCTGGCGAGTCTGCATTGATTATAGGAGGCTGAATCAAGTAACCAAAAAAGATCATTTTCCCCTGCCTTTCATTGATCAAATGCTTGAGCGCTTGGCAGGTAAGTCTCATTACTGTTTTCTTAATGGTTTTCTGGTTATTTACAAATTCATATTGCTCCCGAGGATCAATAAAAGACCACATTCACCTGTCCCTTTGGCACTTTTGCCTATAGGAGGATGCCCTTGGGCCTATGCAACGCCCTTGGTACCTTCCAACGATGTATGCTTAGCATTTTCAGTGATTTTTTAGAGAGTTGCATAGAGGTGTTTATGGATGATTTTACTGTTTATGGATCCTCTTTTGATACATGTTTGGATAGTCTGGATAGAGTTCTTAATAGATGCATTGAAACTAACCTTGTGCTGAATTTTGGAAAATGTCACTTCATGGTAGAACAAGGTATAGTTTTAGGGCATATCATTTCCAGTAAGGGCATAGAGGTAGACCCTACAAAAATAAATGTTATTTCACAATTGCCTTACCCCTCTTGCGTGCGAGAGGTTCGTTCTTTTCTTGGTCATGTAGGGTTTTATAGGCGCTTTATCAAGGATTTTAGCAAAGTGGCCCTTCCACTATCCAATCTGCTGCAAAAGGAGGTGGAGTTTGATTTTGATGACCGGTGCAAAGAGGCTTTTGATTGCCTCAAGCGTGCGGTGACTACCACCCCTATCATTCAGGCACCTGATTGGACAGCCCCATTTGAGCTAATGTGCGATGCATCCAATTACGCATTGGGGGTTGTCCTTGCTCAAAAGATCTCCTTACTTCACCTTACTTCTTTTCCACCATGACTTAGGGAGTTTTCTTTCTTCTGTCTCCTTCTTTACTTTTATTGCACTTGTCCAAAATTTATTGATTGCTTTGATTGTTCTTGATCTTTTGATTGTGCTACATTGAGGACAATGTGTTGTTTAAGTGTGAGGAGGGGAGAAGATTGTTCTTTAATTTTTTTGGGTTTTCTAGTTTAATTTTATTAGGTTTTCTAGTTTAAGTCTGTTAGGTTCTAGGTTAATTTTGTTATTTTGGTTTTATGTTTGTGTACAACATTGCATGTTCCTCTTTGAATTTTGGGTTATGTACAGGTAATGGGTAATTGTTTTTGAAATAGGAATTTCTTGGCATTTTGTGAATTGAAATCCTTCTTTTTCTCTACATGTCAAATTAGTTTTGAAAGTTCGAATTGAAAGTGATAGATTTACCCCTAGTGAGAATTTGAGCCATCATCATCTATTTTATTCGGTGTGTTTTACCCCATTGATTGCTTGCACAATAGCCTTGGCTTGACTCTTATTGATACTTCTTGCTTCAGATGCATGTTGGGAGATGATTTAGGCATTTTATTCTTACAAGCCTCTAGCCAAATGAGCCTACCTTGAATTAATTCCTTTGATAGCCCCTTTGAGCCTATGTTCCCATTTCTTTGTTTTGAAGCTCATTACAAGCCTTAAGTGAAAAATCATGATTTCACCCTACCCTTAAGGAATTTAGGAGCTTTGGAATTGTTTTGGGAATAAGTGTGAAGGGGGGGGGGGGGTATGTTTCATTGGATGATATGTTTTTGTTGGCCATGCTTGATGAATATACATATATTGCCTAATTGTTGCTTTATTTTTCAAATGCTTTCAATTGCTACTATTCAGGTTCAAAAAAAAATAAAAATAAATAAATAAAAAATCAAAAATAAAAAAAATAGAAAAAGAATGAAGTTGAATAAACGAGGTCTTAGTTTGAAGACTTAGATTGGTTTAAGGACTTGGTTAATTTTGTTTTGGGTTTACTTTTTAATTTTGGTTTTGGGGTTTACTACTTTTTCTTACTTCCCACTTATTCCCCATTGCTCCTCTATTCCTTTGGGTTTTAGCTACCATCCCATACTTTCATCTACCTTGTCCTTGGCCCATTACAACCTTAAAAGACCTTTTGATCCTCATGTGCATGTGTTTGTGATGTGGTTGTCAATTTTAGAGTCTTGCCAAGTCTATGTGGTGTTTGTTTTCATGGGTGCTCTGAGAGTAAACAGTAGCCTAAACACTTGAGAGATAGAGTGCATATCTTGTGAGGCTTTATCACTTTTCATTCTTGAGCTGATTTACTATCTTGCCATGTTTGAGATGCTTGGATGATTTTCATGACGGCCTTGATTCCGTAACTCTTTACGTGTTGGATGTTACCCATTTTTTTCATTCCTTGAGATTCATTGAGAAATATGTAATTGTTGTTGTGTCTGTTTGTTTCTCTTTAATGTCTCTGGATTTATCCCTTGCTTTGTTTTTTTTATTTTGCCCAGGAGTGCAAAAGGCTAAGTGTGAGGGGATTTGATGTGTCATCATTTTCTCATATTTCTTAACCATTTTTGTCACCATTTTAATTACTGATTAGCCTTAATTGTCAAATTAATTATGCAGTTTTATCATTTGGGCCTACTGGATTAATTTTGTGTTTTTAATTTAATTTCAAAAGAATTATAGGCAATTAGGCTTGAATCCAGAATTGGGCTTGGAATTGAAGAGGGCAGACTATTTTATTCTACCAAATCTTATCTTATCTAGATTTTATCTCATGTAGATATTATTTCATCTAGATCTTATCTTATCTAGATTTGATCCCATCTAGATATTATTTCATCTAGATCTTATCTTATCTTATCTTGTTTAGATTAGATCTCATCTAGATATTATTTAATCTAGATCTTATCTTATCTTATCTTATCTAGATTTTATTTTATTTATGGGCTTGGACTTAAAATAGATTTGTAAGCTTTGGGGCTGAAAATATATAGCAGCACCAAGGCTCTAGTTGGGGGCTCTCTCTCCTTTTTCATTTTTAGTTTTAGGCTTCTCTTTTTCTTTTAGACACTTTTTCGTTTTGGAGAGAAAGAATAAATTTAAGTTTTGTGATTCCAGTTTTTACTATTCACGTAGCAATAAAATTTTGTTTGCTGCTTCAATCTGCAATTTTGTTCTCTACTGATTAATGGAAGGCTAAGACTCCAGCGTTGTTTTCTCTTGAGGATCAAGCACAGCTCTCTTTGAGGTTCTATTATTACTATTAAATTCTGATCAATTTTTCCTCTTCACCAATTACTCTGTATTTGTTGCTATTAATTCATGCATGCTTAGTGCTTGATTAATTGTCTCTGCGCTTAATTTACGTTTATGCTTAATGATTGTTCATGATTAATTGGTGTATGTGTTGCTTAATCACATAATGAATGCCTTATGTTAAATTTCGCTTAGTAATTTAATTTAGGGTTGGATTAAGTGGTTGAACTGATAAAGGATAAATTCTCGTAACCTAGGATAAGAAACTTGCTTGTGAATCAAGGGGAAGCAACATGTTTAATTCTGATAATTTCTAATTCAATTTTACTCGCTGTTTAATTTATAAAGACAAACAACCCCCCCCCCCCAATTCGTTACTGTTTTATTACTATCTGTTATGAACGTTTGGTTGACAATTGCTCGTTGGGAGACGACCTAGGATCACTTCCTAGATACTGCATTTTTAATGTTTATTTGATTCGGGTACGGCCTTGATCAGTGAACATGTCACTCTAGATTTTTGAGGTTTTATTCTACTTTAATGTTTTTGTAAGAGTTTTATGGTTCATTCTTCAGCCACAAAAATAGCAATACAAAACTCAAAGGAACCTAAACTCAACACAATTCATGGTTCAAGAACAAGAACAAGAAATTTGAACCATTGAAAATCAAATCTAGCTTCTATAGCAAGTTTAATTGGTGGAAATTCTAAAAAATCATGTTAACAACATTCAGCACAAGACATGTGAGGAGATACATAGAGAAAAATGAAGAAACACCAATGGAGGAGAAGGTAAAGCTGAAAATTAATGAAGGTTTAAGTAGCACCTACTTGAAGCTCTTGTGATCTGATTACCACTTAATGGAAGCTTGCTTGAGAAGCTTCTATGAACTCTAGATCTTTGAGCTTCAATAAGGTCCTTCAATGGTGATTTTCACCCATGGAGTTGCAGCGGAAGATAAAGGAGAAGAGGTGAGAGGAGGTGTCATCCACTAGAGAATAAGGCTTGGAAGGAGAAGCTTCAACACCAAGAGAGTGTCTTAGATAAGAAGCTTAGAGAGAAAGCTTCAATGGAGGAAGAGAATAAAAGAGAGGGGGCATGGGAATTGAAGGAAATTAGGGAGAGAAGTTCAACTTTGAAGTGTATCTCACAAGTTTCTCATTCATGAAAGTTGTGATAAGTGTTACACATGTTTCTATTTATAGCCTAACACATGAGAATCTTCCTTGAGAAGCAAGGAAGGTAGCTTCCTTGGGAAGCTAGAGGAAGAAAGTTTCCTTGAGAAGCTAGAGGGGGGCTACTCACACCCCTCCAATGGCTAAGCTCACCCTCATGCAAAAATACATGAAAATACAATGGGAAGCTTCCTTGAGAAGAAAGGAAGGTAGCTTCCTTGGGAAGTGTCATACCCTAATTTCGTTCGAGGACTATCATTTGTTGATCTTTTGATCCTTGCTAGTCCACTTGCGTGTCAAACGCCAATGACAGTGCGAAACAAATAATCATTCAATGTTTTGATCAAGAATGCGAAAGATACCCAAAGGTATGGGCAAAAGGGTCATTTTAAGCTCTTTTTTAACCCTGGCTCGCCCAAGCTAGCCTCTAGCTCCCCTAGGCCCCCAAAAGACTTAGGGGTGAAGTAACTAGCTAGCCTAGGCGAGCTCAGCTCACCTGGGCGTGCAAGGTTACTTCAGGTTGAAGGAATGAAGAGAAAAATAGGCGTGAGGGAGGCTGAGTAAAGGGTTCCAAGGTCTAGCATTGAGAGATTTTGAGAGAAATTAGAGAGAAGAAGAAGAAAGAAGAGAAAAACGAGGCCGAGGCGCTATCGAATTGCGACCGTAATCGACTTCTACATCGTTCTTTGTTCGTTCTTCGTTCATCATCCGGTTAGTTTTTGTTTTAAGGATTTGAATGCGATCTATGCACCCTTTGGGGTCCTCTTTCTTGTTTTGTGCATCTTCATCTCCTTCTTCTATCATTGATAATCATTTTCTTCTTATAAAGTAAGTTTTTAACCGATCATTAGTGTCGCAAGTTATCTTTAAAAAAGATTGAAGGTTAATAAGCAAAACCAAAATAAAACCAACTCATAAACTTCTTCATTTAATCAAATATCGCTTGAGATCGTTTCAAGGTCCAACGCCTTAATGACTCTCTCCTCTTTTCAAAAATCAAAAGATCGTTTCAAGGTCCAACACCTTAATGATTCTCTCCGCTTTTCAAAGTTTAAAGGATCGTTTCATTGGTAATCGATTACAAGATTCAAAATTCAAATTTCAAAACCCTTTTGAAAAGATGATTTGCAAACTTGTCTTCTGGTAATCGATTACACTGCCTTTGATCTCTTGGAAACAATTTGTTTAAGGCAAAAACTAATCAACCAGTGAGATTGTTTTGAGGCCTTATCTTTTACTTGATCTTGTTTGCTTGACCTTGAATTAGTCTTAAGCAATGCTTAACCTTGAATGTTTGTTGAAGCAACCTTGTTTGATTATACTTTGGCATCATCAAAACCCTGTATTCATACATTCACATTCTCCCTTTTCTTTATTATGACAATCATTATCAATCAAATTCTATTTAGCATCATCAAAACCTGCATGATTCATATTCTCCCCCTTTTTTATGATGGCAATCATTATCAAGTGAATTCTTTTTGGCATCATCAAAACCTGAAACCTGCATGATTCATATTCTCCCCCTTTTTTATGATGACAATCATCTGTTAGGAGTAAAAAGAATATCTATGTGGGTCGTTTACTCCCCCTTGATTTTGCAATGATTTCTTATAGGAAACTGTTTGAAGATTTCATATATAAAAAACTATCTCAAAAGAATTAGATAATTCACTATCTTATCTTTTATCTATCTCTCCCCCTTTGTCAACATCAAAAACAAATCATAAGCAGAGAGAAGAAAAGCATTTAGCAGTTTATAATGAATTAATAGAGTAGAGCATGCCATACCGTTCAAAGTACCATTTCTTGGCCTAATAGAGTTAGTCTTCATCAAAAGCAATTATGAAGATCAAATGATAGCAAAAGGCCTTTATCACATAACTGATGAACACTTGATAAACTACATTTAAGACCATCAATAAGTAAAACATTTTCTATGGAGGTAGAGGAATTCATACCTATTTTTCCAACTCCAACAATTTTACCTTTGTTGTTGTCTCCATAGGTCACATGTTCATTATTTTTGGGAGAAATATGAAGAAACTTTGATGCATCTCCCGCCATGTGTTTAGAGCAACCGCTATCAATGTACCAACTTTGCTTCAAAGAGTCCATCATTCATATAATCATATTTTGATTTTGGTATCCAAATTTTCTTGGGTCCTTGAATGTTGGTTTTGACTAAAGATCCTTTTGGAACACATACCATTTTTCCAATGCTACTACCATTCTTTCTAATATAACATGTTGATGCACTATGACTTTTCTTACCATAGTAAAAGCATGTTAAGAAGGGAGAACTATTCTTTTGAGTGGAGGCAAAGAAATTTTTATACATATTTTGTTAATTTTCAGGATTATCTCCTAATCCAGCCTTATCGTTTGCCTAATATAATATCTAAATTATTTTTACCAAGAGTAAATTTGGCAAAAGCAATTTATAAATCTACAATTTCTTCTTTGAATTTATCACAACATTCACATGAATGAGATGCTTTATTGTTTTCTTGTATTAAGCATTTTGTAGAAGATTGGTTTTTATCTACTGATTTTAAAATTTTAACTTCATATTTAAGATTTTTTAACTCTACATTTAATTTCAAAATTTCCTTTTCTAAACTTGAAATAGTTTTCTTAGAATATGAAAGTAATTTGGCAAGTTTGACAGATTCTTTATGCAAGGCATTGAATGCATCTTGGAGTTCATCAAAAGAAATAGATAAGTCATAGTTAGAAGACTACCTCTTCTCCGCTTTCATAGGCTTTGGCCAGGAGGCCCAGATTTATGATTTCATTTTCTGAATCACTTGATGAATCCATGTCATTATCTTTCCAAGTGATGTATACTTTCTTTTATTTCTTATCTTTGAAATTTTTCTTGTCGGATTTTTCCATTCTTCTTTTAAAGATGGGACAATCAAATCTCAAGTGCTCAGGTTGGTTGCATTCTAGCGTTTTGGGGCTAAGGAGGAATCTTCTCCTTTCTTCTTTGTATTGAAGTTTGATCTCCTTTGATTTCCTTTGTTTCTCATAAATTTATTGAATCTCTTCACTAAGAATCTAAAATCATCATCTTCTTCTAAGTTCTTTTCATTTGAGTTTTCTTTGTCATTTTCCTCATGAATAGAAGAAGATGAGGCTTTGAGTGCAATTCCTTTCCTCTTTTTGTCATTCTCTTCATGTTGATAGAATCTCATAATTTCCATTTCATGTTCTTGAAGTTTCCCAAAGAGAGTGGCAAGAGACATGTTGGTGAGATCTTTTGATTCTGCAATTGCTGTTACTTTTGGTTGTCATTGCCTGCTTAAACATCTCAATACTTTGTTAATGAGATCTTCATTAGGAAATATTTTTCCTAATGATGCAAGATGATTAAATATATGTGTAAATCTCTTTTCATATATTGTATGGTCTCATTTTGATTCATTCAAAACAATTCATATTCATGTGTGAGAGTGTTTATTCTTGATCTCTTAACAACAGTTGTGCCTTCATGTGTAACTTGTAATGTATCTGTCGCAAACTACCCTTCGGCAGGAGGGCGACACGTGACTCGCGAGATGCGTCTTCCAAGAAAGGAATACGCGCGGAGTCGCCACCAACATTTATTTGAGGAAAACGTCAGAAAAACCAGAAAAGACGTGGTCTACGAACTTTAAGTGAAAGGTTCAGGAGTTGTATTTACGCACGGGGAAGGTATTAGCACCCCACGCGTCCGTCACAACGGACGGCAGCCTTTAATCAAATGTGCGAATATGACTTCAATTTGTGTTATCTTCCCTTTTTTACGTTCTTATGTCTTTTTATGCTTTTTTATATTTTTTATCTTTTTGTGGTCGACGAGGGTGTTTTCCTTTCTCCTACGTATTCCTCAATTGTGATAAGGAAATTAGACCTGCATAGTTCTTTGTGAACAAAGTGTTTGGTTAAATTGTTTTTATCTTTTTTGCAAAATATGTTTTTGTTGAATGAAAGGTCATTTAAGGCGTTGGACCATTAAACAATCTTTCGATTCTTTTGAAAAGAGAGAAAAACATTAAGGCATTGGACCATTAATGATTTCTTCATTCTTGAAAGAGGTAATAAAGTTACGTGTTGATTTTAGGCCCTTAGAAATCTACATTTAACCAATAAAAGCGGAAAAGACCATTTCAAGGCGTTGGACCTTAAAAATGGCTTTTTCAGGTGATGAAAAAAACTTGGCTTATGAATTGATTTTAGCCTTAATTTCACTTTGGTTATTAGTCGATTCGATTTAAGAAAGGGAAATCCAAAAGAAAACGTCCGATTGATTTTTTTTAATTTATTTTACTAAAAGATATTTTGATTATTATATTATTATTTTGCCTCTTTTTGGTTTTAAGCGTGGTTACGGCATGACCGAACGGTCGGAATTCATTTTAACAGAAATTAAAGGATGTTACAATATGAATGATCGGTGGAAATTTATTTTATTTTTGATTAGGCGAGAAAATGACTTAAATAAATGACTAAAGCACATCAAAAGGGGGTACGGAAAGTAAATGAAATGAAAATAAAAGCACGCAAAAACAAATGAGGACCACTAAGGGTACATAGAATGAATTGAAAAGTTAGATTTCGGGAACTTACCGGTTGAAGACCGAAGAACGACGAAGAACGGTTGAAAATCTTCACGAAATCACCCACGGAAACGTCACGGAAGCGTTACGGAAGCGCCTCGGCTTGGATTTTCTTCACGAAAACAATTTTTCTCACTAATTTTAAGTGAATCTCAGATACCAGGAGGGTTGAACATTTTTGTTCTTCCCTCCTTCCCCTATTTATAGGAAAAGGAAGGAGATGATTGCCACCCAGCTCGCCCAGGCGAGCTAGGTTGCTTCCTCTAGAAGCAACCGCCTTTTGGAGGAACATCCTGGAAGGCCCAAGTGGGCCTGGTTGCTATTTGCACCCCCCTTTTTACTAAATACACCCCTTGCCTTTTTTTGCTGATTCTTTTTCTGTAATGTTACAGAAACTTACGAATTACGTAACGATACTTGTTTTCCTTCCGTAATGTTACGGAACCTTACGAATCACGTAATCATCCCTTTTTTGCCTTCCGGAATGTTACGGAACTTTACGAATTGTGCACTAACACTTCCTTTTAATTTTTGGCATGTCACGGAACTTCACAGATTGTGCTACAATGCTTTCTTTTGACTTTCGGCATGTCTCGGAACTTCACGAATTACCTAACGATGGGTGCCAAGTTCCTCGAAGTGGTCAAACGAGGGTCGCATCCCAACAATGGATGGTCCCTAGACGAAATTAGGGTATGACAGTATCCCACATTTCTTATGAATTTTTACAATTTGAAATTCAAAAATACTCATCCATGCCCAATGCAGAAGTAATTATTTTCTTGGCTTTTAAATTATATTGAACCCTTCTTCTTTCATCTGCATCCCATTCTTCTCTGAGTTTTTCTATAGTTGCATATCTCACTACCATTGTAGGAATAAAGGGTCCAATTTCAATGGCTTCCCATATATTTAAATCTATGGCTTCTATAAAGATCTGCATACGGGTTTTCCAATAGTGATAACCCTCACCATTGAAAACAAGAGGCCTATTAATTGAATTTCCCTCAGGAAATGGAAAGTTAGATGAGGCCATAATTATTCTTGAATTTTTTAAACTTTAGACAAGAATCTCGCTCTGATACTATTTGTTGGACAAGTAGCCTCAATAACTTAAGAGGGAGGGGTGAATTAAGTCTTACAAAATTTCCCACTAACAAACTTTTAACCCCCTTTTAAATGATAGGCTCATAATGCAAAAGAAAAAGTAACAATAAATTTAATAATGTTCTTTAAATGTGCAAGACAAAATGAACTACAGTAAAATAACTGAGATAAGGGAAGAGAGAATTGCAAACTCAATTTATACTGGTTCAGCCACTTCCCGTGCTACATCTAGTCCTTAAGCAACCCACTTGAGACTTTCCACTATCTCTGTAAATCCTTTACAGACTTTGAATACACCTTGGGATCCTTCACCCTTGTGTTCAATATTCTCCAACAGACAACCAGTCTCTTGATTACAACTGAGTTTCTGAGATGAACAAAAAGATTTCTCTCCTTTAGAGTAGTGATTCAAATTAGAGATCCTAGAGGAATTTCTCTCTTTTAAAGATGATAATACAAATTGAAGTTCCTAGATGAATTCTCAATAGATTTGCAAGTGTTTAACCAATAGTTGTTGAGAGAACATTTGACAATTAAGTTCTCTTAGAACATCTCTCTCATGCTTTTCGAAGTCAGACACACATATATATAGGCCCATTGTGCCTTTTCAAAATGTTTTGAAGAGATGTGTCTTTTCAAAAAACTTTTATGAGCTTTCTCACTGGTAATCGATTACAGGTTTTTGGTAATCGATTACACAGTTATATTTTGAAGGGTCATGACTATTCAAAGTGTTTTTTGAAGTCTCATTACTGGTAATCGATTACAAACATCTGGTAATCAATTACAAGATTCAAAATTCAAATTTCAAAACCCTTTTGAAAAGTTGATTTGCAAACTTGTCTTCTGGTAATCGATTACACTGCCTGGTAATCAATCACCAATGCCTTTAATCTCTTGGAAACAATTTGTTTAAGGCAAAAACTAATCAACCAATTAGATTGTTTTGAGGCCTTATCTTTTTCTTGATCTTGTTTGCTTGACCTTGAATTAGTCTTAAAGCAATGCTTAACCTTGGATGTTTGTTGAAGCAACCTTGTTTGATTATACTTTAGCATCATCAAAACCCTGTATTCATACATTCACACCATGGCCTTATTGAAATGTTAAATAGCTTATTGTCAGGAAACTCTTTTTGAATCTTAGGTCCTTGTGCGGTCACCTCATCAATAGTTAGCCTAGACAAATGATCAGATACATGATTTTCACTTCCCTTTTTATCCTTGATGTCCAAATCAAATTCCTGCAATAATAGAACCCAACAGATAAGTCGAGGTTTAGAATCAGCTATAACCAACAGATATCTTACAGCAACATGATCAGCAAAAACCACAATTTTAGATCCTATCAAATAAGATCTAAATTTTTCCAAAGCATATACTATTGCAAGCAATTCTTTCTCAATTGTGGCATAATTAATTTGAGCTTCATTTAAAACCTTGCTTGCATAGTCTATGACATGAAAAAATTTATTTTTCGTTTGACCCAAAACTGCTCCTACTGCATAATCACTTGCATCACACATTATTTCAAAATCTAGTGTTCAATTTGGAGCAGTGATTATGGGTGCAAAGATCAGTTTCTGTTCAAAGTAACAAAAGCTTCATAAAATAATTTATCAAAATAAAATGAAACTTCCTTATTCAAAAGATTGCTCAAGGGCTTCGCAATTTTAGAAAAATCTTTGACAAAACGCCTATAGAATCCAACATGTCCTAAAAAACTTCTGATGCCTTTGACATTTGCTAGTGGTGGCAATTTTTCAATGACTTCCCCCGTAGCTTTGTCAACCTCAATGCCATGCTCTGAGATTTTATGACCCATCACAATGCCTTTAGCCACCATAAAGTGGCATTTCTCCCAATTGAGTACCAGGTTTGTTTCAACACACTACTTCAGTATAGTGTCAAGATTAGACATACATATATCAAAAGAAGAGCCAAAAATAGAGAAGTCATCCATAAATACTTCAATACTTTTTTCATTTAAAACCTTGCTTGCATAGTCTATGACATGAAAAAATTTATTTTTCGTTTGACCCAAAACTGCTCCTACTGCATGCATAATCACTTGCATCACACATTATTTCAAAATCTAGTGTTCAATTTGGAGCAGTGATTATGGGTGTAGAGATCAGTTTCTATTCAAAGTAACAAAAGCTTCATAACATAATTTATCAAAATGAAATGAAACTTCCTTATTCAAAAGATTGCTCAAGGGCTTCGCAATTTTAGAAAAATCTTTGACAAAATGCCTATAGAATCCAGCATGTCCTAAAAAACTTATGATGCCTTTGACATTTGCTGGTGGTGGTAATTTTTCAATGACTTCCCCCGTAGCTTTGTCAACCTCAATGCCATGCTCTGAGATTTTATGACCCATCACAATGCCTTTAGCCACCATAAAGTGGCATTTCTCTCAATTGAGTACCAGGTTTGTTTCAACACACTACTTCAGTATAGTGTCAAGATTAGACAGACATATATCAAAAGAAGAGCCAAAAATAGAGAAGTCATCCATAAATACTTCAATACTTTTTTCAATGAGATCAGAGAAAATAGAAAGCATGCATCGTTGGAATAGTGCAGGAGCGTTACACAAACCGATGGGCATCTTTCTATAGGCAAAAACACTAAAGGGGCAGGTAAAGGCTGTCTTTTCTTAACCTTCAGGAATAACAGTGATTTGATTATATCCTGAATACCCATCAAGAAAACAATAATATTGTTGCCCTACTAGTCTTTCTAGCATCTGATCCATAAATGGTAATGGAGAATGATCTTTCCTGGTAGCTTTGTTGAGCTTCCTGTGATCAATACACATTCTCCAACCCGTAATAGTACGATTTGGTATTAGCTCATTTTTTTCATTTTTTATAACAGTCATACCACCTTTTTGGTAACTACTTATACTAGCCTTACCCACTGGCTAGCAGAAATAGGATATATCCTTCCAGCCTCTAACAACTTGACTACCTCCTTTCTTACCACTTCTTTCATGGTTGGATTGAGGCGTCTTTGTGGATGAGCTATAGGTTTATAATCCTCTTCCATTAAAACTCTATGCATACAATAAGAAGGACTAATAGCTATGAGGTCTGATAAGGTCCAGCCAATTGCTCCTATGTTGTCTTGCAAAATTTTCACCAGTCTTTTTTCTTCTTCTTCAAAGAGATTTGAATTGATGATGACTAGCTTCTGGAGTCACCTACAAGAAAAATATATTTCAAGTGTGGAGGTAAGGCTTTCAGCTCTATTGCTTCCTCCTTCGGTTTCTTTTCTTTTATTTCTTCAAAGAGAGATTGGTGGTAAGGAATTTCTCTAAAGGCATTTAGCTGTTGGAGACATTCTCAATTATTCTTTGCTTCAACTTCACTCATCTCCTCAAAGGCTTCAGTCAATGTTTTCTCTAACCCATCTTTTCTTTAAATATAATTTTTAGAGTTAGAAGTTACCTCATGCAAGACATCCATTCAAAAACACTCCCCTTTATCTTTCGGGTGCTTCATGGCTTCGAAGACATTAAATTGCACTTCACCACCTTGGACTCTGACAGTGAGTTTTGCATCGTCAACATCAATTATTACTTTGGAAATCTTCATGAAAGGTCTGCCAAGAATTAATGGAACTTCATTGTCTTCATCCATGTCCATCACCACGAAGTCGACTGGAAAGAGAAATTTGTTGACTTTCACCAATACATCTTCAATAATACCATAAGGATGCTTGATAGTTTTGTCAGCTAGTTGCAAAGCTATTCTTGTGGGTCTAATTTCAACTTCTCTGATGTGTTTGATCATGGATAAGAGCATGAGGTAGATGTTTGCACCTAAATCAAGAAGTGCTCTGCCCACCGATAATCTCCCAATAGTCACAGGAATTGTGAAACTACTGGGATCTTGTGATTTTTCTGGAATGGATTTTTGGATGATTGCACTGCATCCTACTTCTAGCTCTACCATTTCATCATCCGTGGTTCTCCTTTTCTTTGTAAGAAATTCTTTCATGAATTTGGCATATGTTGGCATTTGCTCTAATGCTTCTGTAAAGGGAATGTTAATCTGCAGTTTCTTAAAAATATCTAAAAAACGTGAGTACTGCTTTTCTTTATCCTTTTTTGATGGAGCATGTGGATAAGGAAGATGTTGAATTGCTGGATGATCTATTACAACTTTGCCTTTGTTAGACGTTGTTTTCTTCAATTTTTGCTTCTCCACTTCACTTATTTCCTTCTCTTCCTCTTTAGCTAATACTTCATTTTTTTGCTCTTTTTCGACTACTTCTTTTGCATCACTCATTTTTACAACTCCTTCATTTGTCTTTTTCTCACTATACTCACTTTCATCCTTCAAACCGACCACTGCCCCCCTCCTAGTTGTAACTTCCTTACATTTTTCTCTTGGGTTGACCTTTGTGTTTGTTGAGAAGGATCCACTTCCGTTCTCAAACATTTGTTTCGCCAATTATCCCACCTGAACCTCTAGATTTTTAAAAGAAGCATCAATGTTCTTTTGGTTTGAGATGGATGCCTGCATAAGCTGGGTTAAAGTATCTTTCATCTTGGACATTTTATCTGGCTGAGCTTGTTGTTGTTATTGACCCTTATTTGAAGAACTTCCATTCGAGTTGTTAGAAGAACTTGCAAAATAAGTGTTATTTGGACCAGAATATGCATTATTATGTGGTCTCCAGCCATAAGGCTGATTTGAACCTAAGCCACCCCTATTTCCTTGGTAGCTTCCTTGAAAGTTTTGTTGAGGTCTGCCTAAATTCTGTAGAGAATGGACCTTTTCTTCTTGTTGTCCATCATCAAGTGCTGAACAGTGGCCAATCTAATGGTTACCACCACAGAAATCACATCTCAAAATTTTTTGAACTTGGTGAGCTATCAGTGTTTTCTGTAGTCCACCTTGGTGACTGTTAGTCGATGAATACGACTAACTTTTGTGTATAAAACTTGTCTAAATTGTATCAAACTTCCCCAGTTTATGGTTATTTTGTAGTGTTATAAGTATTTTCTGTTAAGTATAGGTAATAAATACTTAGTACTTCCATTTTTGTGTGTTTAATAATCATTTTTTCTCAATTTCAAGTTAATTAGGTGACTTTGAAAAGTGTTGTTTTTCACCTTCTCGCTAAGCCAATCTGCTGGCTTAGCGAGCGTCCGCTAAGCGCAACACTCATTGGCTAAGCACGAGGAAGAATCTACAAGCCAATAATTACCTACAAGGGTTGTTACGTCACTGTAACAACCCCTACAAACAAGGACACGTAGCTCCCTCTCCACTTTATAAGTACCAGGTTCCATCTCACTCTTTCCATACTCACTCATACTCTCCTAACTCACGTACTTACTTAAGTGCCAGAGTCTTTTATTTTTTTGGTCCCCCCTATTGTCCTCTTAACAAATGAACTCTCATAGTGACGTGCAAGATCTTGGAGCTCACCTTGGTCACGTCCACCTTGACGTGGAACGTCTCCAGATTTTGGTAAGTTCATAATGAAATGAGAGAAAAGAGAAAATTTGAAATGTAATAAATGATAGATAAAGGGAGATAAATATAAAATGATGTCCAAATTGTTATGTTCACATGTCAAAATTACTGTTTACATGTTGTGTATGTGAAAATTGTTTGAATAAAATTAATCAATAAAGTTTAATATGTTGGTAGTCCTTGTAAATGCAGTAGTATTATTCAGTTTTAATCTCTAAAAAAAATAAAGTATTTCTTTTTTATCCCTTGTTTATTGTAATGTGTAAAAGATGGTCTTTTTTCTTTAAAAAATTCTTTTTTTTACAAAAAAAAAAACATTATTTTATTCTCTCATTTATGTAAATAAAGACTGCATATGACACGTATTCATAAATGAGTGAAAAAAAGAGAGTTTATTTTTGTGAACTAGAAGTGAATTTTGTAATAGCAAAAAAATTGTATTTATTACTAATCAATATTTTTTATTATTATAGAATTGATGAACATCGCGAGTTTTTATATGTTCATCATATTAGGATTTTAAATCATTTCACCAATTTTAAGTGCACTTGAATAAATAATATAAATATATTTTGAGTCATATCAATTACTTTATACACATTAGAGTTATTATGCATTATTTTAAATTTTAATTTATACTCACTCCATTCCACAATGACTTGTATTTAAGATTTTTTTCAACAAATTAAGAACAATAATGAAATATTCCAAAATGAACTATTTTACTAAACTATTTTTATCCTCTATAAATGAGTACTTGAAACTATTCAATGATAAATGAAGGTGGATTGGTGTAAGGGTATCTCTCCAAGTTGAGAGCTTCCAGACTCTCTGAATCTGTCTTGGTTTTGACATACCTTTTGTGGATTAGTAGATTGTGGAGAAGTCATTAGAGAGATTATCATTAGTGGAGGAGCAGGAGAAGGAGGACGGGTTCGTATTTCTTGTGGAGAAGGAGCCAAAGAAGAAAGTGGATGTATCGCTTTGCCTGGTGAGGAGATTCTTAACTGAGAAGCCTATACATTTTAATGTGATGAAGGAGAGAATGGCGGTGATCTGGAGACTGAGAAGAGACATCTTGATTAAGGAGATGGAGCGTGATCTCTATCAATTCCAATTTTATTATATGGTGGACTTCAATTGCATTCTTCAAAGTAGTCCATGATCCTTTGATAACCATGCTCTGGTATTAGGCTACTTGAAGGAGGGAGAAGTTCTAGGCCACATACCCATTTTCCATGTCCTATGCTGGGTCCAGGTGCAAGTAGCTCAACTAAATCCCAAGTTTGGTTCTTCTGAAAGGATTCCATATGTTCATTCATAAACATCATTCACTCCTCATCTTTAGAACAAGAAATTGTTTCTTAATAAGTGGTTGGTTTGAATGAATCAATTTCTTATCTACTTGTAGCGCATAAATCAAAGCCATTTCTTTTGGAAGCTTTGATTTTCCTATGATTTTCTGGGTGCTATGGTTTTCGGCTGTTTTGGATGATTTTGGCTTGTACAGTCAATCCCATGATGTGGTGTCGAATTCTTTTGAGGGTGCATTTGAAGATCCTAATCAGTTTCATCAAATGCTTCAAATTGCATCTAATCACTAATGTTTGTGGTTGTGAAGCTCTCAAACTCCACCTGTTTACTGACATCCTTAACCTTAGGTAAATCTTTATCAACTTTAGAATGCAACATAGAGAGTTCATCAAAGACAACATCTCTACTCAAAATGACCTTTCTTTCAAATAGAGACCAAACTCAGAATCCTTTGACTCCATCTTCATAGTCCATAAAAAATCCCTTATCGGCTCTGGGTTCCAACTTACCTTCAATTACGTGATAGTATGTCGGACATCCAAACACCTTCAGTAATGAGTAGTCAACAAGTTTATTAGACCATACCTCAATAGGGGTCTTGACGTCTATGGCTATGGACGATTCAAGAGATAGCATGTTGTACTAACTACCTCTACCCAAAAAATCATACTCAAACATGAATTGGATAGCATGCATTTGGCCCTTTCTAATAAGTCCCTGCACATTCTTTTAGCTACTCTTTTTTGTTATGGAGTATAGCATATAGTACACTATCTTGCTATGCCTTCATCTCTATAGAATTCATTGAATTAGTAGAAAAAAATACCAAACCATTGTCAGTCCCAGCATACTTTATTGTCTTTCCTGTCTGATTCTCCATAAGAATTGTCCAATGCTTGAAAAAATTGAAAGCTTTAGATTTTTGCTTCATCATGAATATCTATGTCATCCTAGAGAAATCATCGATGATGGAAAAGAAATACCTTGCCCCTCCCAGTGACGGAAATCTCAAAGGCCCCCAACAATCAGAATGGACGTAATCTACCATGGCCTTTGTGGACATATATGATAAGAACAACTTAAGTTCAATACTCATTGTTTGGAATGTTGTTGTTGTTGTTCACTAACAGACAAAATCAAATCCCTTTCTAATGAGGATTCATTCTGAACAAGAGCAACAACATAATCTTTCTTGTTAGACAAGTGGCCTCAGATATCTTAAGAAGGGGGGGTTGAATTAAGATATTCCAAACTACTTCCCTAATTAAAAATTTATTTCACTTTCTATTCAAGTTATAAATTCCCTTAACAATGAACTTCTTAAATATTGATTCAAATAAAACAATTTGAATATGAATATCAAGCAATAATAAACAAAGGAGTTTAAGGGAAAAGAAAGTGCAAACTCAGATTTATACTGGTTCGGCCACACCCTTGTGCCTACGTCCAGTCCCCAAGCAACCCGCTTGAGAGTTCCACTATCTTGTAAATTCCTTTTACAAGTTCTAAACACACAAGGACAATCATTCCTTTGTGTTTAGAATTCTTTTACAACAAGAGACCCTCGGTCTCTTAATCCCTTAGAGATTTTAGAAGAAGAAGAAGAATGAATCTCTCTAGAAAGAGATAGATTTTACAGATTGAGCACTCAAATAATTCCTTAATGAATTGCAATTGAATTGGCCAAGGAATTCTTAAGAGGATAAAATGATTTTGCTCTTTGAGAGGATAAACACTTGTTGTTCTGAAAAACTCTAAGCAAATTCGTGTTATAAGTCACATATATATAGACCATTGGTGGTCATGAAAAAAACCTTTGAGAAGTTGTGACTCTTAGAAATATTTTTCTGAAAATCTTGTCTGGTAATCGATTACAGGATTTGTGTAATCGATTACAACTTTTAAAATTTGAATTAAAATGTTTATTAACTGCTGGTAATCGATTACCAAAATTGTGTAATCGATTACACAGTCTAAAATTTGAATTCAAATTTTTAGTAGCTGTTGTAAAGCATATTTGGCCACTGGTAATCGATTACATCCTCTGGTAATCGATTACCAGAGAGTAAATCCTTTGAAAAACACTTTTTAATTTAAATTACTTGACCAAACATTTTGCTAATTCAATTAGGAATTCCCTTCCTAATATACTAGTGATCTTCTTGATGTTGTGACTTGTATTCTTGAAGTATTGTCTTGAATTTAAACTTGAAAAGCCCATTTGCATTAATTGCATCCTATCATCATGATCATCATCAAAACACCAAAGGCATTTGCATCTACATTTCTTTGCTTTCTTTGGATAGTCTTGCTTCCAATGACTCGATTCTTTGAAATAATTGTAGATGTTCTTAGGATCAGCTTTGCTCTTATTACCACCTTTGTCTTTCTTCTTCTTCTATTCTTTAGCATAATCAATCATCGATAATTCGGACACAAAGGCTTCATCACCATTCCCAGATGCCTTTTGTCGAAGCTCTCTAGAATAGAGCCTAGACTTGACTTCTTCAAGTGGTTAACTGAATCATTGCTAGATCTCTATCTTCCATGTTGACATCAATGTCGCATAGCTCCATCAGAACAAAGTTTAGCTCATTAAGATGTGCCTTTAATGGCATACCTTCCCTCATTCGGAGGCCCAAACGTTGTTTTAGAAGCAATTGGTTGCAAATTTGAGCCAAAGCCCAACAATAGTCAATTCTTCAGAAACTTCATAAAGAACCTCATCAAATAAAGATAAGAGAATTAGTGAATGCACCTTTTCCTCTTGTAACTCAAGCATTGGCTTATTAATCTTTGACGATTGACCGGAGATAGGAGCCTAAATGCACCAAAGGTTAAAGCTATTATTCCTTATGAATTTCTCAATCTTGATTGTGTTGACCATCTTCTTGATATAATCTTGAAGACGCAACATGAATAGATAACAAATATAATGGTTGACAATTGATGACTTAATCTATCACGAAACATATGTGAAACTGATCTTGAACCGAAGCTCTAGATACCAATTTGTTAGAAAAGATTCAAGAAATTTTATTCAGATAAGGAAGCTCAAAAGATAGAAGGAGAAGAGAGATATTGCACAAAATTGTTAGGTTTATTGCAAATAACATAATTTAGAATAAAGCTCAGATGATAGAAAGAGAACAAAGATATCACGCAAAAATTTTATGTTTATTGTGAATAACATAATTTACAATGAAGGGGCTTAAAGCATTGTCAAGCTTTCTGAAACCAAAATACAAAACTTCTTATAAAGGAGAAACAACTAACTGTCTGGTAAAAAACAATTACAACAGAAAAGCAAAACCTGATTACAGTTTCAACACAACCTAAGTTAATAAACCACCAGACTAGACGCTCCCTTCTACTTGATTGGACACTCCACTAACAAGGATTGAACGACCAATACAGAAGACAAGAGTACTAAACAAGGCTGTCGTCCACCATATCTCTATCATCTATCGTCCAACAATCAACAATATGAAGAATAACATGTAATAGTATTAAAAAAGAGTAATATATATTTATATATATATATATATATATATATATATATATATATATATATATATATATATATATATCAATATTATTTTTATAGATAAATAATATTTATATCAATTAAATTATAAGATATAAAATTTTGATCATATAATAATCTTTTGCAAATAAATATTTTTTATAAAACAATTATAGACTAATAAATTTAAAATATAGCAAGTAATGAAATAAAAATTAAATACTAATAATAGTAAAGACAATATTATCAATTTAAACCGTAGGAAGGTTAATTAATTCTAAACTTCAACAATATATTCAATTTAAAACGTAGTATTCACAATAACAAAAATAAATACTTAAATTTAAATATGTATAAATTTATATTTTATATATATATATATATATATATATATATATATATATATATATATATATATATATATATATTTCAGCATCAATATTATTAATTAATTAAATAAAAATAAATTTTATTAGACTTAATACTTTTTAAGACAACAAGACATCAATTAAAAATATAATTAGTTATCTTTCTAGGTTTTAATATAATTATATTTAATATGATACTAAATATTTTAAAAATAAATTTTATAAATCTACATATATTTTGTTACAAAAATAATAAATATAAATATAAAAATATATAATTTAATCTAACCCGTGCGATATTAAATCTAGTGTTATATGTAGGATTTCATTATTTGTATTATATGAATAATAATTGACATGAAGGGTTACTGATCCCACATAAAATGAATCATCTGATTTATAATTGAATATTAAAAATTATCTGGTAATCTCTTGTTTAAAAAACTATCTGAATAATTGAAAACTTAGTAATTAACAATGATGAATTAAATAATTTAAGTAAAAAAAACTCCAAAATTTGAATTAAATAATATTATTTACAAAATTAGAAATCCATCTATGTTTATAATTAGGTCAACAAAGTAGATTTATATAATCTTATCGTACGTAACAATTTATAATTGAATGGTCATATAAAAAATACACTATTAACACATCTAACTAAATTCTATATTTTAAATCCATGGATAATTTATGGGAACATAAATTTATTCAAATCATTCTCTTAATTATATTTAATATAGAATACAATAAAATTGTAAAAATAAATTATAAAAATATATTATAAAAATATTTTACACTATTGATTCAATTATAAATTATGTTTAAAGTGATTGTTGATTTTTTAAAAAACTATATTAAAAAATATATTTAAAGTGATTCATAATAAATTTATTATACAAAAGCATTTTTCACTATTATTTAATTATAAATTATCGAATATAATTTTTTTTAATTTTATAATAATTTTTTTATCATATATTTAATTGATTAATAATATACAATTTATTTAAAGGAAGTATACAAATTTCTTTACTAGCTATCTTTACCTATTAAATTCATATTTATATACTACTAGTCGGTAACCCGTGCATACGCACGGGTCATGTTCGCCAATTGATTCCCGATGCAAGAATTAAAAGAAAGGTATTGTAAAAAAAGGAAAAAGACTAACATTGATATTAAAGAGTTTGACATTAGAAATTAATCCCCAACCATAGGAAGTTAGGCACCAAATAACAACACACACCAAATTTCCGACTCCTCCCCAAAACTCTATTAAGTGCTATATGAAAAAATGAGCAAGTTTGATGGAACACAGCCGTTGCATCATTAGGTTGTGATTATGAACCAAAACCAAGCCTTAACTGCAACTACAATTTAAAGCCTTTCTTTGCACATGCAATCTGGTTTTTCATCCTTTGCAAAAGGATAAGTGTCATTCAATAATCAAGTTAGAGAATACAGACATATAACAAAAGCTTGCATCAATCATCAGCAAACTTAGAATAACAATATGATATAAATAGTATAAATAGCAACATACTTTTGGAGGCACCAATAATTGTGTCCTCAGTTTTGCTATTTTTTTCTTTGAACTGCCTGGGATGATACTCTGCAAGTACCATATTCAAATTCAAATGCATTAAATTATCAAAGACATAGAAGATAAACCCCAAACCAAAATTAGACCATAAGGCAAAGTGAGAGAAAACAAACATGGGAAAAAATCACTTTTTGAGAGCAAAGAAATCAGATTTGGAAAAAATTATTGACCAGAGAGAAGCATACAACTCCTGTCATCACAATATAAAAAAAGGACATTCAGGTAGAGCCTACATAATAATAATAATAATAACAACAACAACAACAACAACAACAACAACAAAAACAACAAAATTAAATAGAATCATAATCTAGCTTCCTGCAACAACAATAAACTTTATAATTTAAAATGTAAAATTGTAATATGAAATAAACAGTATAAATAGCAGCATACTTTTGGAGACTTCAATAATTGTGTCCTCAGTTTTGCTATTTTTGCCTTGAGTTGCCCGAGATGATACTCTACACAATATTGATAATAATAATAATAATAATAATAATAACAACAACAACAACAACAACAACAACAACAACAACAACAACAACAACAACAACAACAACAACAAAATTAAATATAATCCTAATTCAACTTCTTGCAACAACAATAAAA